>NC_056749.1:126951823-127076823 GCF_019279795.1 Protopterus annectens
CACTTATAATCACCAGAGATACCAGATACTTCAGTTGTGCTGCCAGTTAGAAATTACGGTTAATTATCTAAAGTCAAGCCTACAATCTGTTCATTCATTAGAATTCATAGGTTGCCACTTGGAGACTGTTAGTCAAATTGTCAAGCTCCCAAGTTGCAGAATAATCTGCCTTTGATCCCAAGCAATATTTGTGCTTGCCATTTCAAAGCCTCCAGTGCATGCGATCTTGAAACTCCTAGACCAAATGGCAGCTTCACTAGAGTTGGTCTCTTTACTGAGATATCACATGAGTGCTCTGAAATGGACTGTTGCAGTGCAGTGGCCATTCCTGACCCATCCAATGGACTTTCCAGTAAGCTTGACAAAGGTGTATAATGATCAGATATGGTGGTGGTTACAGTATCCCTTATTGATCAATGGAAGACCATTAATTCTTCCCCTTCCTGTGACCATGGTCACCATGGAAGTCTCCCTTCTTGGTTGGGGGGCATTTCAAAAGGAGGATGGTTCAAGTGTCCTGGTCTTATGTGGAGGCCAATGTTCACATAAATGTCCTGGAGATGAGATCTGTCCTCCTTGGATTGTAGGCCTTTCAGGATGTCCTCCCCAGTGGTGTAATTTCAATATAGATGGACAATATGTCTCTTGTCTGTTATGTC
This sequence comes from Protopterus annectens, assembly GCF_019279795.1. Classification (NCBI taxonomy): domain Eukaryota; kingdom Metazoa; phylum Chordata; order Ceratodontiformes; family Protopteridae; genus Protopterus; species Protopterus annectens. The sequence goes on from NC_056749.1 coordinate 126,952,483, forward strand.
AACAAGCAAGGGGGAACACATTCCTGTCCTCTTTGTTGGGAGATCTTGATAGTTTGGCAGTGGGAGATCTCATCACAATGGTTTCTGGTTGCAAAGCACATCCGGGGAGGTCCAACATATTCTGGCTGACAGCTTGAAAAGGAACATTCTTCTTCATCATGGGTGGTCTCTGAATCCAAGAATGATCACTTTGCCTGCCCTTCCAGCACCAAATGATAAAGCTTTTATGCCTTAGTCCCTACTCAGGAGCAGTCACCCAGAGATGCTCTTCTGTATGCTTGGTCCCCTGGGCTCCTGTATGCTTATCACCTACTTACAATATGCATGCATAAAAGGCTGCATGCCCCACCATTTAGACCTATAGTGGACGGGAGAGGATCGATCACATATGCATGTGCCAAATATATTGATTCTGTTCTCAAACCATTAATTATAAGTGAGGCCCAAATATGTAAGGACTCATGGAGCTTCCTGGATAGTTTAAGTAAGCAAGCTTTTTCAAAGGATGTCCTTTTCTTGACAATCGATGTCAAAGATCTGTATACAGTCATCCTCCAAACTATAGGGGTGAATTGGGTGAGAGAATTTATGTTAAGAAAAGGAAGTAATCATAACAGCATAAACTTAATAGAGACGCTACTTGAGCTTGTTTTGGCCAATAACTTTTTTATGTTTGAGAACCAATTTTTTGTACAAACTTCAGGTGTGGCAATGGGTTCTCCATGCGGAGGCTCATTTGCCAATGCAGTTATGGCATTTTGGGAGACGAACATGCTCTTTAAAGATGAGTGGTTTCAAAAATATGTCACTTGGTACACTAGGTACCAGGATGACATATTTTGTATGTGGACAGGTAATAGGGAACTTATTCCTACATTTATTAACAGAATTTCACAGTACACTGATTTTTTAGAGTTTACCTATAGTATAGGGGACATTCAAGTAAATTATTTGGATGTATTATTGATCAAGGATAGTAATAACAGTAGTTATAAGAGCCTAATTTACAGGAAGCCCACTTACTCGAACTCTTTTCTTCATTTTACCAGCAGCCATCCCTTTCATCAAAAGAAAGCGGTAATTAAAGGACAGTTGGTTAGGGCTGCCCGTATGATCACAGACTTACACGATTTCCATTCTGAATGTTTAACACTCATGAGCATGTTCGTTCATAGAGGGTATCCATCTAGCCTAACTTTAAACTCATAAATGAGGTCACTAGTAAGCGAGAGCAAGGTTACTTCATTCCCCTTTTAGGGGATCATTCTTCATGGCAGATAACTACCTCCCAGGAAGATAACCTAGAAACAACTGACACGCTGGATACTGTTCTAGGGACTAAATCAGAATATACTATCAGTTTCCTACACACTTTCTCTTTAGATTACCAGCTAATCAAGGAAGTGTTATTTAAAAACTGGGAGGTAATTAGAGCAGATCAGTGTATAGCTAGACGTTTAAATAATGGCCCAAAAATAATATATAGGAGAGGAAATAACTTGAAAAGTATTTTACAAAACAAGATAAAGAAGCAGCATTCTAACAGACCACATGGCATGTTCAAATGTGGTACATGTGCCCAGTGCCGACATGTCAAGGTCTGTAGCCACATTAGTCTCAACAATATTGTTTATAAGATTAACAACCATTATAATTGCCAAACTAAAGACATCATTTATGCTGCTAAGTGTAATTTCTGTAAAGCCTTCTACATAGGCAAGACTGAGCGTAGATTCAAATCTAGAATCTACGAGCATCAGTATGCCATTAGTAGGAAGGATAGTACTAATGCTTTAGCTAGGCATATTATGGAGTATGGTGATCACTCCTTTAGTTACATAATACTAGAACATAGGGAACCTGACATTAGAGGTGGAGCCTGGCAAATCCTCCTGGAGTTGGACGAGCTTTCATGGCAAATCAAAACGAGGGCACACATCTTTCCTGGTATAAATTATGTTACATCAATTAAGTGTATTTTGAAGTGGCTGGCTCTTAATAGGTAACCACTCATCTAGTCTGCAGTAAGGAAGGGTAATATGTACCACATTCAACATTTCTTTTTATTTTCATTTATTTATTACTTATTTATTCTTTATCATCATTCATTATTTATTATTCATTATTTATTTTTTATTTGTAATTTTAGATGATATAGTATCTGTACTTTATACAAGATCACTGTTAAACAACAGCATAAGCATAAGAAACTATGTGCTTTTGTGCTTTAAAATTGTGTCAAGTTGAGTAAGACTGGTAAAAGCATTTTCTTGTTTAAGGTTGTCATGGTGAAAACTTAATTAGGAAATGCACTACATGCTGATTGGTTATCAATTTTTAAACCATGTATAAATGCTAGAATAGTAACTAGTATTCTGTTTGTCTGAGGAAGGCGAGATACTTATTTTGCTGAAAGCGTATATCTTATATACACTTTTAAATCGAACGCTAACGTTTTAACAGTATAATAAATACTTGGATTTTTTAACATACAGAAGAACTTCTCTCATTGTTCCTGGTTCGTTTCAACAGTTTTTTGCTTGTTTGTTTGGTGAAGTGGTTTGTTATCACCTACTTACTCTGATTGTCAAATTTCTCCAGTAGGCAGCTCATTGCAGAAAAGTGATCCTCTTAGCTCCCTTCTGGCCTCATCAGATATGGTTCCCCTTTCTGTGGTCTTTTCTGAAATACCCAACTTGGGTTCTAGACACCACTCCAAATCTCATCTTTCTTTCTTTATTTTATTTGACATTTGTTTACCGGGAAAGTCTGACTAGGCCAGAAAGGGCCTATTTTCAGCAGAGGCCCAGGGAGAAAAGCTCCACAATCACAGTCTTTCAGGCATCAATTACAGACACCAAAACATCTGGAAAACAAAATATATACATATAGTGCAATGAAAAGTATTTGCCCCTTCCTGATTTCTTATTTTTTTGCATGTTTGTCACACTTAAATGTTTCAGATCATCAAACAAATGTAAATATTAGACTAATATAACCTAAGGTTGGGAGGGTGGCCTAATGGATAAGGTGTTTGCCTTACAAACAAAAAGTGAAGGGTTTGAGTCTCACAAGGGATAATTGGCTAGGCTTAAAATGGCTCGCAATGGCAGTTAGCTTAGTACTAATCTATGAATCGATGAAGTAAACACAACATGCAGTTTTTAAGTGAAGATTTTATTTATTAAGGAAAAAAAATATCCAAACCTACATGGCCCTGTGTGAAAAAGTTATTGCCCCCTAAACTAATAACCGGTTGTGCCACCCTTAGCAGCAACAACTGCAATCAAGCATTTGCGATAACTAGCAATGAGTCTTTCACATCGCTGTTGAGGAATTCTAGCCCACTGTTCTTTGCAGAATTGTTTTAATTCAGCCATATTGGAGGGTTTCCGAGCATGAACTGCCTTTTTAAGGTCATGCCACAGCATCTCAATTGGATTTAAGTCCGGACTTTGACTAGGCCACTCCAAAACCTTCATTTTGTTTTTTAAGTCATTCAGAGGTGGACTTGGCGGTGTGTTTTGGATTATTGTCCTGCTGCATAACCCAAGTGCACTTCAGCTTGAGGTGACGAACTGATGGCCAGACATTCTCCTTCAGGATTTTTTTGGTAGAGAGCAGAATTCATGGTTCCATCAATCATAGCAAGTCGTCTAGGTCCAGAAGCAGCAAAGCAGCCCCAGACCATCACACCACCGCCACCATGTTTGACTGCTGGCATGATGATCTTTGTCTGAAATGCTGTGTTACTTTTACGCCAGATGTAATGGGATGCACACCTCTCAAAACGTTCAACTTTTGTTTCATCATTCCACAGACTAGCTTCCCAAAAGTCTTGGGAATCATCAAGATGATTTTGGCAAATGTGAGATGAGCCTTTATGTTCTTTTTAGCCAGCAGTGGTTTTCGCCTTGGAACTCTGCCATGCATGCCATTTTTGCCTAGTCTCTTTCTTATGGGTGAGTTATGAACACTGACCTTAACTGAGGCAAGTGAGGCCTGTAGTTCTTTAGATGTTGTTCTGGGTTCTTTTGTGATCTCTTGGATGAGTCGTCGCTGTGCTCTTGGGGTAATTTTTGTAGGCTGGCCACTCCTGGGAAGGTTCACCACTGTTCCATGTTTTCTCCATTTGTGGATAATGGCTCTCACCATGGTTCACTGGAGTCCCAAACCTTTAAAAATTGCTTTATAACCTTTTCCAGACTGATAGATGTCAATTACTTTGTTTCTCATCTGTTCCGGAATTTCTTTAGATCTCGGCATGATGTCTTCCTTTTTCGGATCTTTTGGCCTACTTCACTTTGTCTGACAGGTTCTATTTAAGTGATCTCTTGATTCACCAGGTCTGGCAGTAATCAGGCATGGGTGTGGCTAGTGAAATTGAACTCAGCTTTCCCAAAAATGTGATTAACAAGAGTTACTTCATGATTTAATAAGGGGGGGGGGGGAATTACTTTTTCACATGGGGCCATGTAGGTTTGGATAGTTTTTTTTTTCCTTAAATAAAATTATCACTTAAAAACTGCATTTTGTGTTTACTTGGGTTATCCCCCCTTAATATGCATTCTACTATTATTACACATACTCATTTTCAAACCACCCCTTCATAATATTGGCACACATAGGAGTAAAAGGTGCCCCCATTGCTGTGCCTTGCAATTGATGGTATAGTTCCATATTGAACTCAAAATAATTATTCCTTAAACTAAAATCAATTAGCTCAATTATATAGTATAATAGTATAATAATGGACTATTACCCATAACATATTCTAATGCTTCTATTCCGAATTGGTGTTTGATACTCGTGTAAAGGTTTTTGACATCAATTGATAGCGAATACATATTGTCCGTCCATTCTAAATCCAATATTTTACTTAAAAAATCAAAACTATCTTTCATATACGAAGCCTTTTTCTTAACAAATGGCAAAAGAAAATTATGTAAAAAAATTCAAACTTTATTTGGAAAATAATTTCATGCATTCGGGTGGCCGGGGGGGGGGGGGGGTCCCTTATATTTTTATGAATTTTGGAAAGACAATACAATTTGGCTATTCCACATTAATAGGAATTATTAATAATTCCACATCAATATTATAATGGGGTTGTTTGAAAATGAGTATCTCTATAATCATGAGTTTGTGAAAAATATGTTATAAAATACTGTCGATACTTAGATGGGGTTTTTTGCATGTAAGGGGGGCCAGGAGAAGTTTAAGTACTTTTTAAGTGACCTTCAGCGAAATAGGTTTGGTTTACAGTTTGATGGACTACAGTATGGTAGAATAGTGACAGTTTTGGATCTACATTTGGAAAGGGATTAGATGGGAAAACAGTAGCGAAGATGTATAGGAAGTTTGAAGATGGCATTCATTTTTTTAGATGCTCAAAGTTGCCATCCTCTACATTTGTTGAAGGCTTTGCCATATGGAGAATTCTAAAGAGTAAAAGCTTATGTAACAATAGTACTGAGGAAGAGTGTGAATTAAATAAAACAGAATGTTTATAGAAAGTAGTTATAATAAGCATGTAGTGACTGGTTCTCTATTAAAGATTAAGCAAGAGACTAAATTAGATATACAGAGGCTATTGTAATAATAAGGGAATGCATACTGAGGGGTCTGAAAATAATCAGCAAAAAATGTATGTTGTTATTACCTATGATTTGCTGACTGAGCAGGTAGTGAAAATTATTAAATATTATTGGGGCTTCCTATTTAGATTTAAAGAATGTTATGATAAGCTATGCAAGAACCCTGCATTTTCTTTCGTAGAGGAAGAAGTGTTAAAGACATAATAGTGCATAGCAATTTTTTTTGTTCCCAATAGTAAAATAAGTAAGGGTCCGGTTATATTGGGAATATTTCCATGTGGTAAATGTTTAATTTGTAGGTTTGTGGTTAGGACTTTTGATAGAATTAATGGTATATGTTTTAAAGGAAATGGAAGCTTTTGCTGTAATACAGAATCTATTATATATGCTTTGAAGTGCCCTTGTGATATGTTTTATATTGTTGAAAGCAAGAGGGCGTTCAGGTTAAGGTTACAAGAACATGTAAGAGATATAAAGAATGGGAAACCTGAAAGCATTTGAAGCAATACCATAATGGTAGTCCAGAGGGCCTTCAGGCTACAATTTTGGAACAAGTTGCTGCAAGTGAAACTGGAGTAGAAATTAAGAAAAAGCTTTTATATAAATAAACTTTGCTTATTTTGAAATATGGTTCCCTGACCCCTAATGGTATTAACGCAGAATGAAATTGGAGAGTTTTACTTTAATTTTATTTAATAAATGATAGCATAAATGTTTAATGAGAGTGATTAAGAGGGAATTTAAGACTTTTGTTATTTTGGGCTCTGGACATTTTTTGTCATATATATATATATATATATATATATATATATATATATATATATCAATTACAGACATTTTACATTACAATGTATCATGTTACACTACAAATCATAAGAGTGAAAAAATGTCATGAGAATAAAACATTGAACATATGTTTCATAGTAAAGTGCAATGAAACTCAACAACATGAGTTGGAGAAAATATGTGAGGAAGGCACTCAGTAGTCAAATTATTTGTTACACAGAGTAGTGTGTGATAAATGAGACATGAGACAACTGTAATAAGATATTTTAAAGAGATTAAGAGATTATATGATTTGAGACAGTGAGGGGAAATTGAGAGATGTCTTAGTATGAGAGAGGGTGTTCATATTATGGTTATAGAATAAGAAGGATGGAGAGAAGGAGATTACAAGAAGAGTGCATCTCAGGTGAGTAGAGAGGAAAGAGGTAGAGGAAAGGTCTGCAGGGATGAAGTGGATAAGGTTAGTTAGTGAGGAAAAACAAAAGAAAGGAGGGGAATAAGAAACTGTAGAGGGTTGTAAAGAACGATTTAGGTTGAAGGGGGTAAGAGAGTATAGTGAGTAATTTCTGACATACAGTATCCTATCCAGTGGGTCTGGATCCCCCCATTCTGAAGTTCCTGAAGCTATCTGCATGACATGTCCATTTGCCCTGATGGCCAGGAATCTCAAGCTGTCTGATAGTGTTGTGCATATCTTTCCTTTGTCCCTCATCTACTAGGAGGGTGTATCCCAGTAAATAGAAATGTTTTGCGATGTGGGCAGAATCTCGAGGTTTTGATCCCATTTCCACTCTGTTGCAGTCAGTTCTAGATTTTCTTGCTGAGTTCTTTAATTCAGGCTCTGTTTTACTACGATCAAGGCACAATTGACAGCTATTTCTAATTTTCATGTCAGTAGGGATAATGCTCCTCCTTTTTTTCCCTGGAGTGCTTGTTTTGCTTGCTTGCTGTTTTCTGCCTGACTATTGCTCATCTCTGTCTGCATTTGATTTTGAATTGAGGTCTTCCATTAAAGGTTTGGTTATTCTATTTTTATCTTTTTCTTATATTGCATTTGTTTTGTTTTAAGTTGTTTGTTCTTTTGGAGTTTTAAGAGGTCTTGGGTAAGTTCAGTTAGAAAAGTTAGAAAATAATTCCTTTGCAGACACTGAATAACATCCAAGTGATTAGTGGGAGGAACTGAAAAATAACATTCCTCATTTAACTAGCAATATTTGGAGGCATCTTTATTTAGGTGGAATGCTTGTTTGACTTGCCTGCTGTTCTCTGTCTGCTTTTGATTTTTCTCACCCACCCACCCAACTGTTGTACTTTTAAACTTGGTGCTTTTGAGTTGCCCACCCCTACTATAAATCTGATTTTGGACACTTCTCCCAGTCCCATCTCATTAGCTCATTCTACTGAGTACAGAGAGTTCAGTTGGAGAGGCCCAGAGGCCCGCTCCCTTAGTCTCTTAAACTTGAATTATCTTCTGTTTCCTCCCTTCCCACTTAGTAAAAATGCACTTTATTCATAGGTTGATACTAGGCTATCTGCTCTAGGGCATTTATAAGCCTAGCCAGAGTGTATTTGGCTTCCGCCTCCCTATTAGATTAGCCTACTGTGCTTCTGTAGAATAGGTCACAGAAAGTACCCTTTTAAGATTAGTTTACTGTGTCTAGCAGGGACACAGAAGAGATCCCAGGGGTGAATTTGCGATTTCCCATCCACCCGTCCAGATTTCGCTTGAAGAGGGTCAGCGAGGGGCTATGTCTAACATGAATTGGGATTCTATTCCAGAGTGAGGGGAGCCTCTGGGAAATGAATCTGTCCCTCCAGCATGTCCTATTTATTTTTGTGCTGAGGTTTAGGTCCCTGGAGCGTGTAGCTCTAAGGGACTTGGATTTTTTGAGGTGGAGCATGTCCATTAATTCTGGGTTTGACATGGCTTTGTACGTCAGGCATAGATCACCTCTGAGTAGGCGGTAAGCGTAGAGCTGGAGTTTCTTTAGTCGAGCTGTATAGGACATCTGTTTGTAGCCCATGATCCTCTTGGTGAGGTACTTTTGGGGTCTCACCAGTTGCTGCAGGTGCCGGGTAAGGAACATCCCAAAAGGGGCATTGTATTCAATTATGGGCCTGATGAGTGATGAGTAGAGGGGCACAGTGACCTCTCTTGATCTAGATGTGAACCCTTTCATGATAAGGTGGGCTATATAGAAGGTCTTTCTAACCACGTTGGCAACATGATTATCAAAGGAGAAATTACTATCTACATTGGTCCCCAAATCTCTAATTACTTCTTCTGTACTTAATGGATTACCACCTATGTGGTAATTTGTGGGCACCTTGTTTTTCCCAAAGGGGATGACTATGCACTTTTTAGCATTTAGCTTGAGGCCGTGCCTCTGACACCAAGCATCCATCTCTGTAAGACCCTTCTGGAGGATGCTTGTCTCAGCTGGAGATTCGATTATGGCCATCAGTTTGCAGTCATCTGCGAACTTTGTCAGCCATAATCCCCCCGTGTTAGCCTGAACCTCAGAGAAGTATATATACCGAACAAGAGAGGTCCCAGAACTGAGCCCGGTGGGATGCCACTTGTAACTGGTTTGGATTCGGACATGGCACCTGCGATTCTGACCATGTGGGTTCTATCTCTGAGCCAGTTTGCAACCCATCTTGTGATATAGGGGTTGATATTTAAGCTGGTAAGCTTATTTATGATGCCCAAGTGGGGTATTGTGTCGAAGGCTTTTGCGAGGTCCAGGTAGGCTCTGTGGACTACCTTTCCCTCATCTATGGCTTTGGTAACTTTCAAAGAAATCATCTAGGTTTAAGAGGCAAGATCTGCCCTTAACAAAGCCAAATTGGGTAGGGTCCAGTGTCTGGAGGCTCCCAATGTCTTTGTTTATGAGTTCCATGATAATACGCTCCATAGCTTTACAGACCAGACTAGTCAGGCTTATGGGGTGATAGTTTCCGGGGTCCGTTGTGGCACCACCTTTGTGGAGTGGGACCACTGTAGCTGTACGCCATTCTTTGGGTACATATCCTGTAGTAAGGCTAAGTTTGAACAGTGACTTAATGTGAGGGTTCAGTTCTTCTTGGAGCTCTTGTAAGACACAGCCTGGGACACCGTCCGGTCCCATAGATGCTGTGTTTTTTACTTTGGAGAGGGAAGCTTTCACCTGTGCATCTGTGATGTCAGGGAGGTTACATTCAGTTGGAATAGGCATTTGCTCCTTTGGGGGGGGAAGGGGGGAGAAGTTTGCACTGAGTCTGTCTGCCAGGATGTTGGCTATGTCTGTAGGTTCGGTATATTTTGTACCGTTATGCAACAATTCAGAGCATATCTGGGAGTTTCCGCCCATGTTCAATGATAGTTCACAGATGCACAGGTGAAAGCTTCCCTCTCCAAAGCAAAAAACACAGCATCTATGGGACCGGACGGTGTCCCAGGCTGTGTCTTACAAGTGCTCCAAGAAGAACTGAACCCTCACATTAATTCACTGTTCAAACTTAGCCTTACTACAGGATATGTACCCAAAGAATGGCGTACAGCTACAGTGGTCCCACTCCACAAAGGTGGTGCCACAACGGACCCCGGAAACTATCACCCCATAAGCCTGACTAGTCTGGTCTGTAAAGCTATGGAGCGTATTATTATAAAGAAGGCCTTGTGATTATCTTTAGTGTCTAGGGCAATTTTTCTTTCGAAACTGGCCTTTGATGATTTTATGAGGGATCGAAGTTTCTTGCTAATACTGATCAGAGATGCCTTCCCTTTTTGGGATTTTGCTCTGTCATGTAGTAGCTTCCTCCTTCTGTTGTATAGCTTATTTATGGCCGGGGTCCACCAGACCACCCTCCTGTTTTTGGAGGAGTGAGTCTTGGTTTTTTTTGGGATAGCACGATCCATGAATTCCTGCAGGTGCTCATAGAATGCATTTGTAAAGGATTCTGCGGATTGGGTGTATTATCCTCTGGCCCAGGGGCTTTGAAGGATTCCACCTCAGTCTTGAGAAGTGCAAAGTTGGCTTTTGAGAAATTCTTTACAGTGATTTCATTGGCTGGGGGTGGGGACGGGATTTGGATGTCCAGGGAAATTTGTTTATGGTCTGATCTTACCAATGAGGGGTTTACCTCTGGTGTGGAACAGAGTCCCCATGTTGGTGATGACCAGGTCCAATATGTTGTTCCCTCTTGTGGGAGTGGTGACCAGTTGTTTCATTGTGTTAGAGTTTATAAATTCAAGGAACCGTTGGACGAGGGTGTTTATACTTATTTTTAGAACATTTCAGTGGATGCCTTGGATTTCCATTCAGCTGCTTTTACTGTATCTGTGCTTTTTCCTACTTTACTACTTTATTTTGATTTTTGCTGCTTGTTTTTAAAGTGTTCATTTGCATTTATTCTGCTGCATTTATTACTGATTGTTGGTCTGATTACATTGTAACTGTTATTCTAAGCCTCTTAGTTTTGATTTAAGCAATTGGGCTTCAAACTAGTTATCTTACATAAGGAAGGTTTGTGGTCTACACTCTTGTGGATGGAGAGGTGCTTACATCCTTAAAGTTGAGAATTGCTGGTTGAAGGTTCATTGTGTCTGTTATTCTAAAAGTGTCAATTCTGGTTTAAGCACTTGGGCTTTAGGGCAGTTATTTTGCATTAAGAAGGTTTGTGGTCTACACTCTTGTGGTTGGAAAGGGTAGTCTCCATCCTTCTGAGCTCGGAATTGCTGGTGAAGGCTTATTGTGACCATTATTCTAAGTGTCTTAGTTCTGGTTTAAGGACTTGGGCTCCAAACCTGTTATTTTACATTAGGAAGGCTTGTGGTCTACACAGTTTACCGGAGCTGCTCAGGGTTTGGCATTCTTAGCCAGAAGTCTGGAGTGCATCTGAATGGAAATCCAAGGCATCCACTGAAATGTTCTAAAAATAAGTATAATTTAAGCCTGTATTGCAGGTAGTTTCTGTTAAAACTGTTTAACTTCACTTGTATTTCCTCATGTTTGCTTGGGTTTGTACACAGTTTACTGAAGCTGCTCAGAGTTCAGTGTTCTTAGCCAGAGGTCTGGAGTGCATCTGGACAGAAATTCACGGTATCCACTGAACTCTTCTAAAAATAAGTATAATTTAAGCTTGTATTGGACTTTGTGAACTGTATTTTATTGAACTGCTGCTTCATTTTTACTGTTGTTTGCTGCTGTGGCTGCTTCATTCTGAACTTTGTATCATTGCTAATTCTGCCTAAATAGCATAGGCTAGATTCAGACTTGCTGAATCTTGAGTGTTTGGTATCACTTGCATACCTCTCAACCTAGAAACATCAAAAATCTGGACAAAGGAACATGAAAAATAGGTACAAATCGGTATGCTGATTAACATAACATTTGCATACATAATTATGTAACCCCCCCCCCACTCCAATGGAATTGTGGGATACCAAGTTTCAAATGCAAACTGAAGAACAGACAACCAAAATATGGCCCCAGAGTCCCCCTTAATGCCTGCAGCCATTCCAATGTCCCATTACTTGGCTATTTTGCCCCATTTACCATAAACTGTAATGTGCATACTGCTTTACTTTTACTATGATTATTTGACTTCATTTTAAACTTTTATTTTACATTTTACAGCACAAACACTAATAGATATCTGCTAAACAAAGCAATACAGTCTCACAATGAAAATAGACCTAGCATTAAAACTTCTCTGCACTCGAAACTCACATTCATTAAAACCCACATTCAAAGAAAATGCATCTGGCCAGTGGCAGATAAAGATTACCTTTGGGCTATTTTCAAATCATAGGCCCCTTGCACACGAAACATACATATGTTCTTTGATACACCTTCCTGACTGTATTAAATTATATTCCTTGTATTATACAGCACACGTGTTAGAACACATTTTAAATTAATTGTTTTGAACATTTTCCAGTAAGCAATGAAAGAAAATGCATGAAGCAATAATGACAAAACTGCCCAATTCAGAACATTTCCATCATAAAAGTCTACTCAAACTTCTACAATACACCAACATCAGTAAATAGCACAATCTCTGCAGAAGTAAAAATCATCTAGATAATTCCACATTAAAGAGATCTGTAACTAATGAACAGGTTGCTGCTAGCAGACAACTTTATATTTCATTGTTTCATGTACTAGTAAAGTGCCTGTTGCCCTTGAAGAATAAATTGCCTATGTTCCATTAAAAAAATGATAAGCTAGTAATATTTCAGTAGGGAATGAATGGCAAACTGATAACAGCTTCATAATTACTAGGTATCTCTGACAAAGGAGGACATTCTCAGGACTGCAGCATCCACCCCCTTTAAAAGTATAACACAGTACAGTTCAGCAATCCATCTATACACTGTGGGAGTAGAACCCACAGCCTTCTGCAGCAAAAACAAGCTATACTACCTGTTGTGCTACTAGCAATGCAAGTAGACTTTGCATAAGCCACGCTAAACTTCTCTTTCCCTGAAGGACTGTGCAGCACAAGAAATCAGGAAAAAGCCAAAATTTATTGGGGGTGGGGCACAAAGGCACAAAACCGGGGGCACATTTTAAACATTGCTTGTATAATCTTAGAAATTTGCTAGAATAAAATGTTGTGTTACCATATGTTTCCTGAAAGATAGGAAGACTGAAACTTAAATGGCTATCATTATTTAGTGAATTCAGTTCTCACTGATTTGCCAGAAAACCACAGATTTTATTTTATTTTTATTTAACATTTGTTTACTGAGAAAAGTCCAACTTGGGACAAAGAAGATTTTCCACGGAGGCCCAGGGAGAAATGCTCCAGACACGTTTTTGTATCATGGGAGGAAACTGGACCACCCACAGAAAACCCACAAAAATGCTGGGAGGACTTGCAGACTCCACACAGAATGCACTTCAGCCGAGAATCGAACCAGAGAACCTCTTATTGCGAGGCAACAATGCTACCATTGCGCCATCCAAATTTTAAGAGGAACAGACCAAAAGTATGAGCCAGGCATTCCAGACATTATGTGAAAATTGTACAGTTGAGAGCTATAACTCCTTCAATCAGACGTGGTGGTGTGGGTAGAGAACTCAGGCTCTTGCTCCTTGTACCTAAGGTACAGGGTTTGAGCCTGAGTATCCCTACCCACCAAGTACATCTAACTGGGATATTTACACACACACTAAAGTTAAGGTCTGCACCTTCTCATCAATAAATAATAATAGCAGCAGCACATTCAGACACACACCTTAAACTTAAGGTCTGCAGCAGTAATTAATCAGACAGAACACTTTAAATGCATACTGGACCTCATTTTCTAAAGTACCCCTTCTCAGCAATAAATAATAATGCAGCACATTCAGAGAAATAATAATAGCAGCACAGTCAGACAACGGTCCCACAGACAGAATGGGCTATGCACGCATGGTCTGCAGCAGTAGGCAGTAACACATAAACTTGATTTCCTTCCTTACCAACACTTCAAATGCAATTGTGTGCCTAACAGACCTGTTCTAATCAAAACAGTAGCAGCAGCATATAGACTGGAAGAAAATTAAACAGTAGCATAAATGCAGCAGCACATAAAGGTTCAGTCAAACAGTAGCACCCGAGCCATCAATAAATGCAATGCAGCACATACTAGACTGATTCCCCCTTACCTAAAGAGCTGGAGCTGGGGAAACCCAGGTTAAAGTTACTTTTACTGCCCATAAAGAGACAGGCAGGCTGCTCACAATGCTGACGTCATCGCACAAGCTTCTGCACGTGATGATGTCGGCAGAAGAAAAATAATTAAAAAAAAAAAAGCTGTGAAATTCGGTAATAAAGGGGGCCACTCGGGAAAATGTGGCACCCCATTATTTGGATCTCAGAACCGGTAAATGCCAAGGAATTCGGTACAGTTGAGAGGTATGATCACTTGAGCACTAAAACTAGTATTCATACATTGACTGCCTCACTGCACCCTTGTGGCAGAACTGTGTAGCTCAGGAGTTGGGGATTACTGGAATAAGGCTCTGTGTAGGCCTTTCCTATTTGTAGTTTATGTTAAAACTGCTTAAATTCGCTTGTATTTAAGCCTCATGCAATGGGGGTTAGCAGTGTCCTGTATAGACACAAATGCCTAGATATAACCTTTTCCCTAGATAACAGACAGGGGAACCCTCCGATGCATCCCTGCTGAATTGTGGGCAACTCAGCTGAGCTCTGAGCAGTATTGCCACACTTTTAATCCCTAATCCTCAATAGAATAAGTCCCCTTGCTAACCCTAGGGCAAAAGCTGATCTAACTTGCCAACCCCTAACACTACTTTCAGTTTAACCTGCTACAATGGACAGTCAGTTTCCCAACATTTGCCCAACTAACCTGATTGACGTGGACATCCTGAAGCAATGTAGTAACTGTCTCATGTATACTGACAACTATTTCTCCTACAGAAAACAAATACAGTATGTGAGAGGTGTAACTATACTATGAAACTGGAATCAATCCTCTCATATAACAATAAACAAGACATAGAACAGGTTGTCAGCGCACACACCTGTCCTCTCACACAAGATAAAAGTCATGACACACAAACCCACATGTGAGGAGGTGTTCACTAAGAGCTTACCAAAAGGCCAGAGACCTCCCAAGCACAAACAACTCTCACATACTAGAGCACATCCAAAATCTACTACACATAACAACACATACAGCAGTGTCTCAGCGAATAAGCCCCTAAGGCAGAACACCTCAAAGCCAAATGTCCTGGTCATAGGAGATTCTGTAGTGAGACACACACATCCCTCTCACCAGGCTGGACAAGGAGAAGGTCACGGTCAGCTGCCTGTCAGAGGCCAGGATCTGTAAAATTATGCACACACTAAAGTCACTCAACAATTACCGTTATGATTCTGCCATAGTACATGTTGGGGTGAATGACTTCAGATGTACCCCTCTGGACTATATGAAGAGAGACATGACTGAACTCTCAGATTATGTGTCCCAGGCAGGTATGACCCTATCTCTAAGCAGCATTCTACCTTCACCCAGGATGATGCCACAATATAAACAAAAAATGATTGACTTCAACGATTGACTTAACTTATGATGTTAATTCAGAAGGATTCAGTATCTGTCACCCTGGGAAGATTTAGTCGACAGACCATACTGTTTTGCCAGAGATGGTCTTTACCTATCTCCTCTTGTGTTTGAATACTGGCAAAGATGCTTATTTCCCCCATAATGCCTTTTTTAGTCATTATCAAAAAACAAAACTTCCGGCGTAAAAAGTCCACTACAGACAAACTCAAGGTTATGCTGCTTAATGATAGGAGTCTAAACAGGAAACTGTACTCTCTGGAAGCTGTTTTCACCTTGGAAGATGCTGATATCTGTGCAGTCACTGAGACGTTGTTCAAGGCTGCAGAGACCACCCTGGCCGTGCAAGGCTACAATGCTTTCCAAACGTTCAGATCTCAAAACGAGCATGAAAGAACGAAAGGTGGAGGTGTATCCATCTTCATTAAATCCAAATACACCTAGAGACTGGTTAAATAGTGCGACTCTCTTGAGCTACTCCGGGTCCAAATAACGATAAGTAAAACACCCTACCACATCATTGTAAGATATGGGTTCTACCATGAACCAGGAGAAGCACACCGCATACCTGGACTTGCCTGAGTCACTCACTATACAACCAAACACCTTGGTCATGGGAGATTTCAACTATCTTTCTGTCGAGTGGGTGACTTACATGAGCTCAAGCTCAATTGCCCTGAGGTTCCTGGACTTTGTTAGAACAAATGCTCTGGAACAGTTAGTCTGCATCCCCACAAGGGGCTGAAATGTTCTGGACTTAGTACTCACCCATTTGGGGGGGTCACTGGACTACCCCCTCTGTTCTGCCCTCCCTAGTAAGGTCAGACCATAAATCTGTCTCTTTCAGTGTAACAATCAGACTTGACACCTCCACAGGAGCAATAAAAAAGAGAAACGTCTCCAAAACAAACTATAGCCTACTTAAGCGAAGGTTTGAAAAGTTTCAAAGCCCATGCTAACAGACCTAACAATAATTCCTATGCAGAGGAGTACACAAACACTTAAACAACTGTATTGACTCTGCTGTACCTGACGGGATCAAACCAAGTCCTCCCATACAAACAAGCCACCCTGGTGGACCTTGGGTATAAACAAGTTATATAACAAAAGGAAGAAATTAATATCTAAGAACAAGAGGGAACTTAGTCAGCAGAGAAAAAATACTATAAAGCTAGTTATGAGGGTAAATTAGCTTCCCTAGCTAAAGACAATCATAAGGCATTCTTTAGCTACATCCAAAATCTAAAAGGGAATACCAGCTATGTGCTGAACTCATAGAGGATGGTACCACTCACACTGACCCTGAGGAAATTGCCAACCAGTTAGCTGACAGATTTGGCACAAACTTCACTCCTCTGTCCCCACCAGCCATACCCCAAAGCTTACCCAACACCTGTCCTCTCCCCAGTATCTCCAAAGAACAGGTCATATCTGCTCTCTCCAAGGCCAAAAGCACGGCCTCTATGGACCAGATAACATTCTAGGCTGCATGCTAAACAACTTAAAGCATAACCTAGCAGATCCACTTGGTACTCTCTTTAACCATAGCCTGAGCACTAGCTTTGTTTCAGCAGAGTGGAGAACAACAACTCTCTTCCCCTTGCACAAAGGGGGGTCCATCAACCGACTCTGGGAACTATAAACCTATAAGCCTAACCAGCCTTATCTGGAAGGCCATGGAAAGAATCATCATGGAGCTTACCCAGAAGGACATAGGCAACCTTCCAACACTTGACCACACCCAGTATGGTTTTGTTAAGGGTGTTAAATCTGGTGGACCTCTTTGAGAATGTCACCAAAGCCCTGGATTAAGGCAAAGCAATACATACCACCTATCCTAACTTAGCCAAGGCTTTTGACACAGTCCTCCACTCAGGTATCATCAAGCAATTCTCCCAGCTGGGGATTAACCGACATGTTACTAGAGGGGTAGCCAACTGGCTTACTGACAAAACACATACTGTCAGAGTTGGGTATTCCACCTCCATCAGTAAAACAGTTACCAGTGAGATACCACAAGCTTCTGTACTGGGCCTGCTACTGTTTGAAATCTATTTCTCAGAAGTCCAGGCAAAAGTAGATGGCCTGTGGCTTACCAAGTTTGCAGATGATTGCAAACTACAAGCAATCAACGAGTCTCCTAAATATATTAGCACATTGCAGGAGGGGTTAACACAGGCAAATGACTGGTGCCAAAGCCATTTTCTAAAACTAAATGCAAAAAAAGTGCATCATTGTCCATTTGGCAAAAAGGTAGTCCCTGCAAATTACAATATAGATATGAACCCCCCCCCCCCCCCCCCAAGCTTGAATCCAGTGGTGTGTGACTTGGGAATGCAAGTTTATAGCAGTCTAAATTTCAGTCACCATGAGTCCACAGTGGTAAGGAAAGCCTTTTATGTTGCACAACTCATAAGTAAGGGCATCACATCTAAGAACAGGGATGTTACAACTCCTCTGTAATTCACTATCATCAGACCACTAATAGAGTACAATGCTCCATTTTGCATGTACCTCACCAGACACTAGCAGCAGCTGGAGAGAGCATAGAGGTTCCTAACCAAGAGATTCCAGGGACACCACAACATGACCTGCATGGAAAGACTGAAAGCCCTGCCACTGAACTCTGTGTCCTACAGGCTGCTGAGAGGTGACCTGAGGTAGGTCTACAGGGCAGTTTCTGACCCTGTTGTATTGGAAATGCTGCAAGTCTGCGAATCAAATAGCACAAGAGTAACTCGCTCCAAAGATTTCAACCTAGCCTGAGACTTAAACAAAACATTCTGGAGAGACAGATACGTTTCCCAGGGACTTCCGCTACTCTGGAATAAACTCCCAATTCACATTAAGCAGAGCTCCTCAATAACCCTATTTAAGTGCATGGGAGACTGTAAATTCACCCCTGGGGTAGCATCAGTGTCTGTCATAGACAGGGGCAGATAGTACTGATCACAGATCTGCAAACAATCAAACCATCTAACAATGGTCAATTAGGGAACACAGGTATAACATGGCTAGGCTTGTAAAGGCCCTAGGCCCATTAACTTAGTAACCTCCTATGAATCTATGAATGTATGCTCTGAAAATTTCCAAGGTTTTTCTCAAAGGTACATTTTTGTTGTGCCCTCTCATTTGGGAGCTGGTTCCTTCCTGGAATTTGCCGTTTGTGTTGCAAGTCCTTGCAGGCGCCCATCTTTTGTACCTTCTTCTATTTCAGACTTGAAGTTGTTATTTTGGAAAACTTTGATGTGAAGTTGTTCTATCTCGCTATGTATTTAGCTATTTAGAGTGCTTAGATAACTAGTTAGTGTGTGTTTTAGAATGACACTTTGTCACAGCATATTGAGCCCGTAGTTTTTGTCAGGGCTTATTTAAATAGTTTTTGGGTGTGTCTATTATATTACAGTATTTTTTTCTCTTGATAATGTGTTGTTCATTATGGCGGACCAGGATAAGGATAAACATCCTAAGTCAGGTTTCAAAAAATTTCCAAAATGTGGACAGAAAATGTCTGTTACAGATAGCCATGTCAACTGTGTATATTGTTTGGGAGCCTTGCACCTTCAGGAAAGCTGTTCCATTTGCCATTCCTTCTCTTCCAGGATTCTTCAGTTGAGAAAGAGAAAGTTAATTGATAGAGGACTAGTCAAACCATATTTTCAGGAAACTTTGTGTGACCAGGACAGGTCTAGTAAATCTTCAAAGTCTTCCAAGGCTTGTACTTTATCGGAAGTGTAAAAAAAAAAAAAAAAAAAAAAAATCGACGTCGGCTCCACAGCCCTCAAAACCAAGTGTCTTGTCTTTTCGGAGCCAGTCCCCAGTCCTGGAACTGGTATCCAAGGTACCTATTTGCCAGTCCTGCAATCAGTGCCTCCATCCATCCATCTATCCATTCATTCATCTCGGTCCTCAATAAGTCTTTCCGATTTAGATGTGGATCATGTGGTGCAGAAGTTGTTACAGGCACCGGCGTTTGCAAAATTTTTTATCGGCTCTGACCCCAAGTGGTTTCAGAACCAAAGACTGTATTGCCATCTACTTCTTTTCCTCCTCCAAGCCATACCGGTCCTTCAGAGCAGGAGGAGTCGGACTTGATGATTGTTGAGCCCTCTGAGCCAACGCCTGTTCCAGTGTTATCGGTCCCATTTACCCAGATGTCCTCGGCACCAATTGAGGAGCTTAGGAGCCGACACTCTCCAGTCGGGTCCAGGGGAGGATAGTTGGACTGACTTGGTTCCGACTTTGCCTCTCGGGGCTTCGGCTCGGATGAGCTCGGCTCCTACCGCTGGTTCGGAGCCTACTGTCTCTGTGCTGGGGGTATCGATGGTTTCCTCGGATCCATCGGTCCCTTCTCATTGGAGCAGAGTTGCCTTCGAAGCCATGAGGAGTGTTATGTCAAATAAGACATCTACGACTTCAGGTCTGACTACCTCCTCCCCAAAAGCGTCTATGTCCGCTTTTGCTTCACAGATCCTTTCTAAGTGTAGAGACCCAGAGCCTCAGGAAGCCCCATTGGGTGGCCCCTGCTCTTCTGAGACTTCACCAGAAGTTCCCACTGATGAGGTTCCCAGGAAGAGAATCTGTAAGAGGAAGCACTTAGACTCCCCACAGGAGTCTGCTACATCTGATACCGACTTGGATGAATCAGAAGGGTCCCCACAGTCCCCATCTGAAGATATCTCATTTGCCGAGATATTAGAAATCCTTAGGCAGAGAGGTGACTGGCAGTTCACCAACCCTACTGAAGATGAGTCAGTTCTCCTGAAGCCTTTTGGGTCTTAACCCTCCGCCTCTTGGGTGTCTCGGCCCTTCGATGAGCTCATGGAGCTGGTCTCACGAAGGGCATGGGAGTCTCTGGACACCATGGAGCCTGTCCCCAGGAGGCCTAATAAATTTATTTCTGCCCCCCAGGAAAAATCTTTTCTTACCAAGGGAGTGCCAGTTGATGCCATGGTGGTGGCAGCAGCCACCAAAAAGAAGATGTCAGAAACTTCTTCCTCTATCCATCCTCCTAACAGATATTCTAGGGTCATGGATAGATATGGGAAGCGCACGTACAGTTCAGCGACTTTTGCCCTGCATTCACTGAACTATCTTACTCATTTTACAAGACTGCAAAGAGATCTCCTAAAAGAGCTTGGAGATACTGTTCAGGGTACAGTAGCTGCAGAGCTTCAGACAAAGTTGCCTCTCAGCTTGCTACCCTCAATTCCATAGTGAACTCGTCCATGTAGCTCATTTCGTATGTAGCTGATGGAATGAGTAGGGCAGCGGGTACAGGAATTGCTCTTAGGAGACACTCCTGGATGCGCTTGTGTTCCTTTGCGGAGCCCTTTAAGTCATCCTTTGTCAACACCCCTTTTGATGGCTCGTCCCTTTTCGGACCCAAAGTTAAGGAAAAGTACAGTTTTGTACCTACCATAAATGTAGATGTTCGAAGATCCACATTGCTGCAGTCCTTACATCTGGGTAGTCCGCTGTCCCTCGGTCGGCCCTAATACCAAAGTATTAGGCTGACGTCGGTCATGGGCGCTCAGTACTGACATCAGAGCGTCAGGGTATAAAAGCGCACGACCGACGTCATATCCTCAGTCTTTTCTTGCCCCAGATGTCAGAAGGCCCTAAAAAGAAAGGCCACAGCCAAAAACAGAATACCTCCCAAAAACATGCCCAACAACAACCATCACCCAAACCATATAACCATCCAAACTACAGTGGGGAAGGAGGGAGGGTAAATTGGACTGCAGCAATGTGGATCTTCGAACATCTACATTTATGGTAGGTACAAAACTGTACTATGTTCTTCATCTCACATTGCTGCAGTCCTTACATCTGGGTAGAATCCCAAAGCAGAGGAAAGGGAGGATGGCAAAATCATAAAGCATTAGGGGCTGCTAAAATGCCCTGTAATATAGCAGTAGCAAATCCAGCCCTAGACTTAGAATAGAGAGGAAGGTGGTAATGTTTAGAAAAAGTATGTACAGAACTCCAAGTAGCTGCCTCCAAAATATCTTTTGTAGCTACCCCCCTTAGAAAGGCAGTAGAAATGGCAGTAGCTCTAGTGGAATGAGGTCTGATTCTAGCCGGAATCTCCTTACCATGATGGGAATAACAAAAAGAAATACAAAAACCAATCCATTTAGAAATAGTTTGTTTTGAAACAGGTTTTCCCTTAGAATCCAAAGCAAAAGAAACAAACAACTGCTGAGACTGCCTGAACTCCTTGGTTCTGCTCAAATAATAACGCAACTGCCTATGAATATCCAAAGTATGCAAAATCTTCTCCCCTTTATTTTGGGGGTCTGCATAAAAAGTAGGCAAATGAATAGTTTGGTTCAAGGCCACACTAGACACCACTTTAGGCATAAAGGAAGGATTAGTATGCAAAGATACCCTATCCTTATGAAAAATTAGGAAAGGTTCCACTGCCATAAGGGCCTGTAATTCAGAAACCCTTCTTGCAGAGGTAATGGCCAACAAAAAAGCAGTCTTCCATGACAAATACTTTAACTCGGCAGTAGCTGCAGGCTCAAAAGGTTGTAGAGTAAGTTTTTCCAACACAAAATTGAGATCCCAAGCAGGAGTAGGAGCTCTACGTGGGGGTCTTATGTTCTTTGCCCCTCTAAGAAATTGCTTAAACAAAGGATGAGAGAATAAAGGAGGGTCACAGTCATAGTGAGCAGAGATGGCTGCAGCATGAACCTTTATGGAGGAAAAGGACAAACCCTTGTCCAATAACTCAGTAAGATATTGAAGAGAAACACTTAAATCAGACTTGGAAACATCAAAGTCCTTCCCTTTGCTCCAAATAAAAAATCTCCTCCATTTATCAGCGTAAACTTTCCTTGTACTAGGCCTCCTGGCCTCCAAAATAACATTCAAAACTTGTTGTGGAAGCTGAGACCCTCCAGAGTCTAAAACAGAATATGCCAGGCTGTTAGATGCAGAGACTGAATCCTGACATTGAGGAAGTGATTGCCCTCCTGGGACAAAAGGTGCGGAATCAAAGGCAGAGGCCATGGAGGCTCTCGAACTAAACTCCTCAGTAGTGGGTACCAGTGTTGTCGAGGCCAGTCCGGCGCTATCATTATCATGGATGGCTTGTCTTGTCTGGCCTTCAAGAGTACCTTGGGTAGAAGAGGCAGAGGTGGAAAGGCATATACATGAAGATTGTTCCAACTGAATGATAGAGCGTCCACCTTCCAAGCTGTGGGATGAAACATTTTTGTGCAAAACTTTGGCAACTGGTAATTTAGTGGAGAAGCGAACAGATCTATGTCTGGAGTTCCCCATAACACTGTCAACTTTTGAAATACATGAGGATCCAATTTCCACTCATGAGGATCCACTATTTGTCTGCTCAACACATCTGCTAAGGAGTTCTGTGCTCCTGGTAGAAACCTTGCCTGAAGATTGAGGTGTAAACTGAGAGCAGTCTCCCACAAAATCATCGCTTGCCTGCAAAGAGGGTACGAATGAGTTCCCCCTTGCTTGTTGATGTACCACATGACAGTAGTGTTGTCTGTTTGAATCAACATCTGCCCTGGGAGAAGTAAATCCTTGAAAGCCATCAATGCAAATTGGACTGCTAACATCTCCTTCAAGTTGATATGCACATGTTGAAGTCTGACAGGCCACGTGTCTTGCACCCATTTTCCATTGAGGTGTGCTCCCCAAGCCTTGTCCGAGGCATCTGTCGTTAGAATCTGACTCGCCTCTGGTCGGGTCACAGAGAGTCCCTTGTTTAGGTGACATTCCTGAGCCCACCACAAAAATTCCTTCTGAATGCAAGGTATTATCTGAATGACAGTGTCTAGATCTTGGCAGTGTTGTGTCCATACATTTTTGAGATACCATTGAAGCTTCCTCATATGCAGTTTGGCATTGAGAAGCACCAGAATACAAGATGCCATGAACCCCAAGGCTTGAAGGACTGTCCTTGCAGTCAGCCTGGACTGTAGAGACATTTGATGGAAATAAAGAGAAAGGCTTCTTTGTTTGTCCGGGGTCAAAAAGGCCATCTGGGAAGCTGTATTCAGTCTCACACCCAGAAAGCACATGTCCTGAGAGGGTACTAGACTGGACTTTGTTTCGTTCACAGAATACCCTAGGCATCTTAACACTACCATCACATACTGTAGATGATGAAGAAGTTCGTCCTTGTCTTGTGCAATAATCAGGCAATCGTCCAAATAAGGATAAATCTGTATTCCTCTTAACCTGAAAAAGGCTATCACTGGAGCCAGAACCTTTGTGAACACTCTGGGCGCAGTAGATAAGCCAAAGGGCAATGCAGAGAACTGATAATGTAAATTTCCAGCCAAAACGCAGGTACCTCCTGCAACTGGGCCTGATAGGAACATGAAGATAAGCCTCTTTTAGATCCAGAGTTACCATCCAGTGATCTTTTCCCAGCAGAGGTAAAAGCTGTTGCAACGTCAGCATTTTGAACTTTGGAATGTCCAAATAAGTGTTGAGGATAGATAAATCCAAAATCGGTCTCCACGTGTTCCCTTTCTTTGGTACTAGAAACAGGCGAGAATAAAATCCTAGGCCCACTTCTGACAGAGGAACTGGCTGTATAGCTCCCATTTGAAGAAGTAAGGAAATCTGTTTGTGAGCCTCTATCCTTTGCCGAGGAGGAACGTCTGGCATGCCTTTGAAAGGAGGCAATGTATGGAAATAGAACTTGTAGCCTCGGTTTATAATGTCCAATACCCATTTGTCCTGGGTGATTAAAAGCCAGTTTTGCTTGAAAAGTGCTAGCTTTCCTCCCAAAGGAGCTGCCAGGCAAGAAGAATCTGGCAGCTGAAAATGCAGGTCATTGGGCCTGTTTACGAAAGGACTGGCCCCTGCCCTCACCAGCAGATTGTGCAGGCGAACTCCATGTTCTGGGCCTGAAGGTACTCTGAGCTCTGCCCCTACCACGTCTAGATCTACCCCTAGACTGAGAATCAGAAGAAGGGTACGTCCACCCCTTAGTAGGCCAATTTCTACTAAACTTTGGAGGTTGCACCTGCAAAAAATCTTTAACAGTCTGCATAGACTTAGCCTTGTCTTCCATTTTCTTCAAAACAGACTCCACAGGGGGACCAAACAAAACTTCAGACTGTAAAGGGGCATCCAGAATTCTAGTTTTAACATGCTCGGATAAATTCTGATCCTTAAGCCAGGCGTGCCTACGAAGAACTGAACCAGTGGCAGCCACCCTAGAAGAAGCCTGTAAAGTATCAAAACCACACTGCAAAGAATGCTTCCCCACCTGTTCAGACACATGTACCAAATCTTGCAATTCTTTACACTCTATGCCCTCTGCCAAAGCATCCACTTTAGATTTTAGCTGTGAAAGGAGGAAATTCTGATACTTCAACATATGAAACTGGCAATTTAAAGCCCTCATTGCTAAAGTAGAAGAGGTATACAACTTCTTACCCCATCTGTCCAAAGCTCTAGCTTCCTTATCTAGAGGAACCGGATTCTTGACAACAGAGGCTCTAACACCCTTAGGCCCCTGACTAATAGTTTCTGGGTCCGCCCTAGGACTCTTATACAGATATTTATGAGCCTCAGGCACCCTATAATACCTGTCTGGTTTAACTGGCGCAGGAGGCAAAGAATCTGGATTAAGGGAAGCCTCCGAAAAAACATCCTGAACAACATCCAAAACAGGAGGTATAGCCAAGGGTCTATGCTGTTGTAAAAACAAGAACTCCCTAAGCCTCTTCCGTGAATCAGAGAAATCCTGTCCTTCCCACTTAAAATGCTCCCTCATGGAATGTAGAGTTTCTGAAAATTAAAAATCCTCTGGAGGAGAAGCAGAAGGAGTGGAATCCTCTGCATCCGAATCAGAATAAGGGAGAAAATCTTGAATGTCTTCAGCAGAAGACTCTGAAACATCTGAGGCCTGTTCCAAACTTTCCAACTCTGGCTCCACCCTGGGCCTCTTATCCGGAGGGGGCATAGAACCTCTAATTAAAGTAATCAAATCTTCTGCCATTTTAAGCATGTGCTTTTTAGGCACAGACCCTGAAACACCAGGACTGACACCAGAGGAAGGCAAAACAGACCTGCCCTTAGAAGGAGCCTTAGAAATAGAAGTAGAAGGCCTAACCACCTTAGGCATAGAAGGGAGAACAGCAACCTGAGAGGCCCCTTCAGCCTGACCTGACTCCTGTGAGGCCACATCTTGTAAAATCAAATTTTCCCCTGAAACTCAACAGAAACTTCAGCCGGATCCACCTGTTCCACTGTAGCTTCTAAAGGACCGGCGTCCGAAACGGACGAATCATCCTGCCTAGGCTTCAAAGATTTGTCTTTGCGCTTCTTAGTAGAAGCGGGCGTCGGAGGATCCGACGGCATATTATAATTACACCGCTTACCAAAGACTAACCTAGCGCAATCTAACCTTCGCTTAATGGTGCGCTTATTAAACCTAGCACAAAACCGACACCCGACTACGTCGTGCTCCGGTCCCAAACAAGGAATACAAAGAGAGTGATAATCCCTATGCGGTATCTGTTTCCCACAAGAAATACAATTATTCACTTTTTCTGACATCCGGAAATAACTGAGGCAAGAAAAACAAAATATTCTAACGGGTACTTAGCCCAACTTGATATCGGTCTGAAACTCCGAATACGAAAAATTTCAGAACGCCGAACGGCACTTGCAACGCTGCTTCTGCATCGGACCATGCGGCAAAAAAGACTGGGGATATGACGTCGGTCATGCGCTTTTATACCCTGACGCTCTGATGTCAGTACTGAGCGCCCATGACCGACGTCAGCCTAATACTTTGGTATTCGGGCCGACCGAGGGACAGCGGACTACCCAGATGTAAGGACTGCAGCAATGTGAGATGAAGAACATCTTTGGCCAGGTGTGAGCAGGAAGGAAAGACTCTGTCTGCCGTCAGAGTCCGTTTTTCCACACTTACTAGAACCCCTACCCCCAAGGGTCAAAAGGGAGGAAAGATGTGGTTCCAAAAAGCCCAAGGAGCCTTTCTGGACACACGTGGTGAAACCCCCTCCAGTGGCAGAGGAGGGGTCAATAATGGAAGACATCACCCTCACGGCAAAGGGGGTCTGCAAAACCAGGGCGACAGAGAACAGTTCTTTGGGAAGCCCTACCAGCGCTCCTGAAAGTAGGCCAGACTGTCCTACTCTGGAGGCAGTTGGGGGTCACTTATCTTTGTATCCAGACGCCTGGCTCAAAATAACAAATGACAACTGGGTACAAAGTATAGTTTCCAGAGGATATTTCATTCCTTTCACCACACACCCTCCATTGACAAAAAAAATCCCGGACATTCCACCCAGTTATAGGGAACAGGCAACAGTAGAGGTCCAAATGTTGCTAAGAAAAAGAGTCATCCACCCATTCCCAGCAGACCAGATAAGATCCGGAACTTATTCAAGATTCTATTCAGTTCCAAAAAAGACAAGGGACTGGAGACCTATTTTGGACCTCAGCAGACTGAACAGATCTGTCAAGAAAGAGAAGTTCCAGATGGTCACGCTTCAGATGATATTTCCCTTCTTAGGGAAAGACAACTGGATGTGCTCGATAGATCTCCAGGTTGCGTACTACCATATAAAAATGGCCAGACCATCCAGGAATCATCTGCACTTTAGGCTGGGGGCCAGGCATTACTAGTTTTGAGCCCTGCCCTTTGGTCTCACTACAGCACTCAGAGTGTTCACCAAATGTATGGCAGTGGTCACGGCTCACCTGAGATGTTTAGGATTCCAGGTGTTTCCGTACCTAGACTATTGGCTCCTCACTGCCACCGCCAGGCATCAGCTTATACAAGCCAGAGACACCACTCTTTCTCTCTGCAGTCATTTGGGTATTACGATAAATTCAGAAAAATCTGCCTTGTTGCCATCGCAACATATCATTTTTATCGGAGCAGAAATGGACACCACCAGCACCACTTTGAGACTTCCAGCAGAAAGTGTCTTACTACTCCGTCAGCAGGTTTACAATATCATATCCAAAGACAAGGCTCCAGCATCAGAAGTACTAAAATTGTTAGGCATGATGGCAGCTGCAATATTAGCAATACCATTGGGTTTTATGCACCTGCGGATTCTGCAATGGCTGTTATTCACTCAATGATCTTACCAAGAGCTCCCAATGTCTCATCTCATGTTGATCACAAACAAATGCAAAAAGGATCATCAGTGGTGGTTGACCTCTCTTCATGTAATGATAGGTCATCCCTTTGTTCTAGCCCCACCAGTGGTCACAGTGACCACAGACGCTTTCCAGATAGGGTGGGGGGGGGGCATTTTCAGGGAAGAACAGCCCAAGGCACATGGACCGAACAGGAGACACATCTGCATATCAATGTCCTGGAGATGAGACTGGTACTTTAGCGTTGCAGTACTTCCAGGATTCTCTTCCTCTGGGAACAATTGCGATTCAGACGGACAACATGTCAGTGGTCTGGTACTTGAACAAACAAGGAGGAACTAGGTCCTACCCCCTTTGTCGCGAGGCCGTAAGAGTATGGCAGATAGCTACATCCACCCAGCGCTTTTTGTTAGCAATGCACATCCTGGGGAAATCCATCGTGATAGCAGACAAACTAAGTAGAGCAATTTTGTTGCCTCACGAGTGGTCCCTCAAGAAAGAAATAGCAGAGAGAATTTTCCACAGGTGGGGCCAGCCTTGCTGTGACCTTTTTGCCAACCACATGAACACGAAATGCAGAAGCTACTTTGCCCTGATTCCCCCACTGGGAGAAGCCCCAAGGAACGCATTCATACACGATTGGCCTCCGGGTCTCCTCTATGCATTCCCACCAATTCCCTTGATACCCAAAGTATTACAAAAAGCAAAAGCCCTGGGAAGGACCATCATTGTAATAGCCCCTCATTGGCATCATCAGATTTGATTCCCCTTCCTTCGACTTCATCCGTTGGAAGATCCTTGAATTCTGGACCCAGTTCCAGATCTTCTTACGCATTCGCCGGGGGATCTTCATCCCTCTCTTCAGTCCCTGAAATTGACAGCTTGGCTGCTCCAGTTCCCAACATAGCCAGGTTCCATAACCTCTCAAATGAAATGCAGCAGATTCTGATATCTTCTCATAAGTCCTCTACTAGGAAGCTATATTTTAGTAAATGGAAAAGATTTTCTGTATGGGCCTTTCCCTACCAAGCCCCTATTGCCTCTATATTAGAGTTCTTGACTATGCTTTTCAATAAAGGAGCTGCAGCAGCAACAGTTTGGGTTCAACTTGCTGCTATCTCTAATTTTCACCTTGGCTTTGAAGGATTGAACATAATGTCATACAAACTATCCAAAGCCTTTCTCAAAGGGACTTTTCATCTCAGACCATCTGTGAAATCTCCTTATACCCCATGGAATCTACATTTTATGCTTTCACACATTATTCTCCCACCTTTCGAACCAACTTCCTCATGCAATTTGAAATATTTGTAATGGAAGACTATCTTTTTAGTAACCATCACTTCTGCCTGTAGAGTGTCAGAGCTTCAGACCTTGTCCATAAAGCCTCCTTATTTGATTTTCCATGCTGACAGAGTCTCCCTGCGAACAAATCCTTCATTCTTGCCCAAAGTTTGTATTGAAACTAACCTTAACCAGATTATAGATTTACCAGTGTTCTTTCCCAAACACACCAACAAGTTAGAGAATGTTTTGCACAAGCTTGATGTTCATAGACAGCTCAGATTTTACTTGGATAGAACAGAAGACTTCAGAAAATCAGAACAGCTTTTCATTTCCTTTTCAGATTCCAGAATAGGTATGTCAGTGGCAAAAACAACACTGTCTAAATGGTTATCTGATTGTATTATATTTGTTTATTCAGCTGCTAATATGCTCTTACAACACAAAATTAAGGCTCATTCTACCAGAGCAGTGTCCACATCATCTGCTTTTTTGCTAGGCTTCCTATAGACAACATTTGTGCAGCAGGCACTTGGTCAAGACCTCATACCTTTATCACTCATCACAAAGTTGACAAGGCCTCCAGGGACAGGGCTTCCTTTGGGTCTACTGTCCTGAAAAACATACTCCCGTGAGCCACCCGAGAAAGATGGTGCTTGGGACGCTACCCATCTGTAAGAATGAATGGCGAGATAGAACAACTTCACATAAAGAAGTTATGTACTCTGCATAACGTTCCATGTGAGTTGTTCATCTCGTCTTCATTCTTACTTCCCACTCTCCTACCCCCTCCAGGATTTTTCGAGGACCGAGATACTAGATTCTTCCTGGTTGCTCAATCCTTCTATGGCTTTCTCCTAAAGAGTGATAGAATGACACATGGTATTATCATGCGCAGCAAACAAGATCTGAGGTAACTCCAGGTGCATCATGGGATAGGGACTTGGACTTGAGCTGTCTGAAGACCTCGAGTTTTGTAGTAGGCCAACTCGGAGCCGGGGATCGGCTCTGAACCCATCTGTAAGACTGAAGGCGAGATGAACAACTCACATGGAACGTTATGGTGAGTACATAACGTCTTTGTTTTAATGCCGTTAACTAATGTAGGGTAGTTTCACGGCTACAAACCCTTACTTCTCCTCCTTACCTGGTGTTTCATAAAGGTAGGTACTGCCACTAGGTATAACCACTACAAGCTCTAGAAGACACACACATGCCCAAAATTGGGTCTTTGCTGTAAGTTTGAAAAGTGAGTAAAAACACAGCAAATCAGTGCAGCAACACTGATAATCCACTTAACATAGAAATGTCTTTAAAAGCAGTTCAAACTGTAAAACGTCTTGAATTAATAGCTGTGACTTTAAATCTTGTTAAAACAATAGAAATGCCATTAAATGATAGAACCCACTCACTACTCATTTAAATAGCTTGGAGAATCACTGAATGCAGTTGATAAGCTATGCAGCCTGTGAAATTATTTTAACTAATAGCTGTGTCTTCACATTCACATAAAACACAGTAAAGAAAAAAATTAAAGAAACCTCTCAAATCTTATTTAAATAGCTAGGCGATTGTATGTACAATGCAGTAGATGTACCTTCATGTTTACTGGATGCAGACTGGAGTCAACACACCACTTTGTTTTTGGGAACAGGTTAGCGTTCCTGCCTCACAGCAAGAGGTTCCCTGGTTCGATCCTCAGCTGGAGTGCCTTCTGTGCGGAGTCTGCATGTCCTCACTGTGGTCGCGTGGGTTTCCTCTGGGTGCTCCGGTTTCCTCCCACATACCAAAGACATGCTGTAGGTGGATTGGACACACTAAATTGGTCCTAAGCATGAGTGCGTGCATGTGTGTGCCTTCTGTGGAAGGTTGGCTGCTGGGCTGGCAACTCAACACCGTAAAACCCCACTGCCAATCATGAGCAGACAGGTGATCCGCTGTGGCGACCCCTAACCAGGAAAAAGCAGAAAAAAGAAAGCTCCGCTTCCAGGAGTCTTAGAATAAGACAATGGCTGTCTCCACATTCAGTATAAAGTAAAATAAATTAAAGAGCTACTGGAAAACAGCTAAAGCTCTAACTAGTAGTGTTAATCTTCTGTAGAACTGTAGAAATTTCCAAACTGCCACTAGAAATAATCAGAAAAAGCTCTAGATGACCAGTATATCTGGCCAAAACTGTCCATGTTAAAAGTGACTAAAACACACTAAATAAATGCAGCAATGCTGATTAATCAACTTAACAGCACAATAACCACTTTAAAAGCAGTGCAAGTTGTAAGACCACTTCAGTTAATAGCGTTAATTTCAAATTTAGAGAAGACGCACCAAAAATGCAGAAACTAACAGAATCTATGCAAAGCTAATTTAAATAGCTATGCTCGGCTCAGAACCCAGTTGAAAAACAGTACAAAGAGTAAAATAACCACTTAATAATTGTAATTTCAGATTCAGAGAAAATACAAGTAAAACTGCAAAAGAAATATAAAGTACTTTAAAGTGGTCTAACTAACTAGGCAACATCAATTGCAGTAGAGTAAATGTACTTTTTTTATTTACTGGATGCAAAATGAAGTCAAAATGCCACTTTGGTTTTAGCTTGTATGCAGGAGCTCTTCTTCCAGAAGTCATAGAATAAGACAAGAGAAAAATAAACTAAAATACATAACTGTGGAATAATTAGCCACAGAGTTGTGCAGATCAGATTTCTATTCTGTGCATAATAGCTACTAAACTGAGTTATAAGGAAATAGCACAAGGCTGAATGTAGTTCATATGTGACTGAAGTCCTTTTTACCTACTACAGGAACAAAAGGCAATAATTTTAATAAAACATGGGATCCCACACAAGGATAAATGCATTACAAACTAGTTTGGCAGAATAAAATAGAAATCATTACCAAATTATTTGTAAAGTATTTTAGATGAGGAAACAGGAAAATATGTGGGGTGAGGTAATTTCCATACATCAGAATAAAAGACTAAAACAAGATTTGTTGTTTAGTATAAATATACAGAATGGAGTTGGTAAGGGACTTGAAAAGGATTTTTGTAGTTTTTTTTAAGTTTGACCCTTAACTAGGGATTTTAATGTTTTAGGAATGAAATATGTATCTGCAAGTGAGCTATAATAAAGTGATTCTTGAAGAGCTTTTTTTACAGATTTACTTGTATGGTGATTTTGGAGTATAGCTTTCCAATTTATATAATGTTTTTAATATTCAGGATTTTATTGTCTTTAGAAATGGGCTCCAAATAGGATAAACCATTTTTTGATAAATGTTTGTCCTCTAAATATATTTAGTCATTGCGTTTCTTGTCTTAGGTAATTGTATTCGTCTGGCTGGGGCTGATGTTTGTCCTTCAAGAGTCAGTCCATTTTCCTGATTAAAAAAATGTTACATAAGTAGGTTTTTACAGTCTTCTATGAGAAAAGAATGTCTTTCTGTCTTTGAAAACCACTGTCTTCATTTATGACAGATAATCTTTGAAGTTACCTTAAACCAGCCCATTCAAGTTTTTTTCAAGTAAGATAATGCAAAATATTTTTTCACTATTGATTACCAGAGACTACATAGATGTTATATTGAAAGACCAAAGTCTCAGAGATAGTCACTTCAACTTTTTTGTGTCTTTTGTGAAAATTAGGTCTGCCAAAGGGCAGACCCTTTCTGAGCAGCTAGTGAACTGCATAGTTTTCTGTTGCCAGAAAAGTAACAGATTTTCCAGAACTGATACTCATAAATGGGGTAATTTCTTGCTATAATTTAACCTTCATAACATTAAAGTGAGTCAGATTATAAGCCAATACCTCCTGCTAGACTTTAATGTCTTCTAAAGCTCTATTAGTCCTTTCTTGACTAACGAATGATAAATGACTTCCATGAATCATGAAACTGGACATGAAAAGTCTGTGCCTTCAGGTACATGCTTCCTTTTAATCCCATGATAATAAATATCACATACCTTTTGTTGTAGCCTGCATAATCAGCAAGTAATAGAGCAGAGATTCCTAGGTGTTAAGGAATGTCCAAATAAAACCCTGCAGTCAGCTATGGATGCAGAGCTTAATTTTTTTTTTAAAACACACCTTTATTAACAATAATACAACAGATTAAGCATGTCTTCCCTACACACTGGGACTTCTTCGGAATCACTCAATTAACCACCAGCATGCTTCTATATAGCATAATTAATTGACTAATTAATGTACAATTTAAAAAAATTTAAGTTACCATACAAAAAACATTGTGTTATAATAGAAAATACACATTGTATGTAAATATATTCAATGTTATAATGCCAAAGAATTTGTGAACATGTTAAAAACAATAACTTACTGTCTTTTCATAAAATAGCCCTATTATTTAATAAAGGCAACAGAAAGATGTCATTTAAACCAGGGGTTCATGTAGCTTGCAACTTAAATTGCCATTTCATTTTTCTTTTTTCTAACTGGGTATTAAGGATTAGCATACCACACATGAATGCTTCACAGGCATGGGTATATGAACTTGTAGACACAAGTTATCTGCAAGAGCTACTGTACCTAGCAGTGCAGCCATACACTTGGCTTTGTCAGATGGTGTTTGACATGGTGAACTGTTAAACAACTTATTAAGGACATATATTATACTTGCAGTAATCTCTCCCATCTCTGCTTTTGACCTGTAGTACAAAGAAGTCAAAAGGGTTTACTTCGCATCAAATTTATTAAACAGCAAAGATGTGGTAAAAGTGCCCAAAACATAACTAGTAATCCAGAATTAGGCACCGGAGATCAGCAGTTCCAACACACAAGTGATTTAATTTTCAAACACAGCAAAAGGAACACACATCTACAAATAACATAAACACTGATAAAAACACTTCCCCTTAGGTTTTCGTCTCATAGAACTTCATCAGATCCAATGAAGTTCTATGAGACGAAAATGTAAGGGGAAGTGTTTTTATCAGTGTTTATGTTATTTGTGGGTGCGTGTTCCTTTTGTTGTGTTTGAGCATTAAATCACTTATGTGTTGGAACTGCTGGTCTCCGGTGCCTAATTTTGGATTTTGCATCAAATTTGTCTTCTACATCTCTGTACGCAGCAATGAGGATCACTGCTTGTCTCAGGGCAATTTTATATTTTATTCTTTTTAGCTGTGTTTTTTTTTCCTGTGCGTGTGTGTGTGTGTGTGTGTGTGTGTGTGTGTGTGTGTGTGTGTGTGTGTGTGTGTGTGTGTGTGTGTGTGTGTGTGTGTGTGTGTGTGTGTTTATTTAACAGAGATCAAAGGTTTAATATGAGAGAAGGTCTGAAGCATTTGTTAATGAATGCAGCAGAATACCAGAAACAATAAAATCAGCTCTCACATTTACTAAACTAAAGAACACATTTTTATTTTGTTTATTAACAGGAAATTGCCTTGAGCCATAGTACTTATTTTAAGCAGTAGATATCACTAAAGTTAAGAAAAACAACTGTGTAATGCCTTGTTTGTATATGAAATGATATCCAAACCAAGCAAACAAGCTGTACAATGCCAAAAGGTTTACTAAAAAACAGACAAAGCTTTTGGATCAATGATACTTCCTCATTGTATCATCT
Organism: Protopterus annectens; assembly: GCF_019279795.1. NCBI lineage: Eukaryota > Metazoa > Chordata > Ceratodontiformes > Protopteridae > Protopterus > Protopterus annectens. The sequence goes on from NC_056749.1 coordinate 126,986,937, forward strand.
TTGATCCGAAAGCTTTGTCTGTTTTAATAAAACTTTTTGAGTTGCACAGCTCATTTTCTTGGCTTGGATTTTGCTGTTTTGTACAAATTCTGCTTTACCACAAGATTTATCCTGTGTTGTCTTTGCATATGAAGTGATGTACCAAAGTTACATGCTCCTAACATGTATACAAATAAAATAATAAGCACATTACATCAATCGTAAACTGCTTTATATTCACTGAGTAATAGCACATTTCATTTAGCATGAAATGCAAATTTCAGATACTAAGTTAAACACAGGGTTAGATGCGTAATCATCATCATTTGCACAATATGTTGCAGATCCATAGATATTACAAGGTTGTTGACTGTTATGACCATTTACTGTATCCAGTATCTTTCCTCCTCAGGCATTACCTCATTTGTCCAGGACGGCCGTACCAGTCAGTTCCAAATTAAATTTATGGATACTCCGCTAATCATCCAGCCCACCAGTAGTGATTTACAGTGGAAGAGAACATTCAATGTGTTTTGTCCCTAAAAATACATCTGACAAGTTTCAACTTCACCCTCTCTACACTTGGCAAAAAAAATAGGCAAACGTTTGGAGTCTATAGTACTTGATGTGTGTCTAGGCAATAAGATAAAGCCTATAGCTTAGATCCCATAATAAGTTAAATGCTCTCACTACATAACTTGTCAGTTTCTTTTACCAATTTCTTTCTACTTATTTCCTGCCAAGCATGCCAATCATTGGCCTCTCATGTCTCTATTGGCTTGTTTGTTCCCTGTCTGATAGAGTTGGTTACAGAAGGCCATCATCCATGTAACCATCAGGGTTTTTTCTCTATCTTATATCTTTCGAATGCTGGGCTGATCAAGTAGAAGGCCCACAATGTAAGCTTATTTTTGGTATGCCAACCTCCAGGCATGCACTCATTGCCTCTAGGAGGATTCTTACTCCTATCTCTTACACTACCATTGCTATGATACCCCAGCTCTGCTGGGTGTCAGTCTTGTACAAGACTGAACTGCCATATATAACTCAGGAAGTGTGAGCTGGCATCAGCCATTCATTTCCACCCTCTTCCACTGGCTTTTGCAATTTCCATGTTCCCAGGGCACTGTCAGGGCAATATCAGTGTGTAACATTAAGATGACTTGACTTCACCATTTTGAGCTGGACAGCAATTTGATTGCACACTGAGCCTGACTACAGTTGAATCAGGTAGATTGCTGAAGGCCTTCAGCATCCTATAATGCTACTCTGATCCTGAATCCTAGCAGTGACATAGGAATAATGTCATACTGTGGGCTGCAGTGATCCTAGTAGTTGCTGACATTATGATAGTCAAAGTCAACCAAAGGTGAGGTCATGAGAATTACAAACGTGCTGTGTTAAAGACTCTATCATTTAATCCAGATGAAAACCAAATACCATCTAGTCTACTATACAACTGCCATGTTTCCATAAGCTGGTCCAATGCACTGTGCCAGCAGTATATAAACTAACATCCAGAACCACAGCATGTGTCCGTGCATCCAAACAGAGTCTCACGTAGTGAGAAGGACCAGAACAAAAATAAAACACGTTAATGTAGTATGAAGATATTTAATAAAATCCACAGAAAACTGTAAAAATATTACAAAGCAACTTGGTGTTAAAATTTTGCAAGATTTTAAGCTTTTGTAAGATTTTTACAGTTTTCAGTGTATTTTATTAAATTTTTTCATATTAAATATCGTCATACTACATCAAAGTGTTTTAGTTTTGTTCTGGTCCTTCACACTGTATAAGCCTTTGTTTGGATATTCAAACTAATATGTAAAAGATTATACTGCCTCTCAATGCCATTATAAAAGTTCTAAGTCGTGCAGCATAGCAAAGTGCATCATTTTTTTGGGAATCAAGAGTAGGTCTCCATGATTCCTCATTATCCTGTGCAACACATTAGCCTACAAGGCATAAGGAATCACAAAGACCTTTTTGTGAAATTTGGCATTCTTGTGAAATTGGACATTAAACAGAAACTGCTTGGGGTGGTAACCATTTGAAATGCTCTAATCTGCTAGAGTGACTACCAAAACAAAGAGAATGAATGGCCGAACTAACTTGGTTAGACAAACAAAGTCTGATATAGACATTTCTTGGAATATTACATCTTCTTTGTAGTATGATGATCCTAGAGTTAATATATAGAGTTTAAGAGGTGTGGGGGGCGTGCCCCCCAAAATGGGAAAAAGAACTTAAAGGCGAAGAAAGATATTTGAGATTTCCATTTTTAGTGCTGACATTTCAATAGTCACTTCTTGTAGCATGCTACTCTGAGCATCAAATATTTTTTTCCCCTTAGACCTCATCCTACTGGCCCAGCCTCCAGTGCACCACATCCAGTCTGGGTCTACCAGCCATTCTGTCACTTCCCAGACTTCTCTGGTATTAATGGGGCTGATTGTGGGTCATAAGGGTGTCCTGTGGGCTCGGCTATCTGTGCTTTCATCGGGGAGGTTTCTTTTATATGCCCTACCTACTCCCTTTGACTGTGCCTTGCACATTTGAGGGTATCACCCTTCTTTAGACCCCCGTTAGGGAGCATCATTGATGAGGGCCATTCCAAGAAGGATGGGTATGTCCATCCTTTTCTGCTGCATTGTCAGTTACCCAAGCTGGTAATGGAATCTGGATCGCCTGTGATGTAATCAGGGGCTTATACCGTTATACAACTAGGGCAACTCAAGCATCGTGTATTGCGATGTGCAGCTACTTATTATCATTAGCACTAAATGTGTTCTGTTTTCCATTCTGGCATATAATATGTAAAGAAATCTTTACATATTCATGTAAATGTATTGGATTGATTCCTTACTTATCATAAGATGTTTTTTTTCTATATCAGTTTTACATTTTGAAGTTTAATTAAAACATGATTCTGACAAATCTGAACAATTATTATCAACTGAATTGTATTGAAGAGGGTATATTTTGTTACTGTTGGAGGCTGTAGAGTTCTCTTGTATAAATAAAGTTATGACATGTTTTATAGTTGCTGTTGGATAACAGATTACATTCACACGTGATATGCATTATAACAATCCATTCTCATTAGAAACCTAGTGTTTTTTTTCCTGCTACTACCTGGGCGACTGTCTGATCTAGCTAAACTGCAAGTATTTCTGCTTCTTGAACTGTTTTAAACTGTTTAAAGTTGTTTTTGCACCTGCACTTTTAAAGTTTGTCCTGTTTGTTGCATTTACCTGTTGAGGCTATACACTCAAGTACAATAGCCTGTGTTACATATTTATTGCATTTTCCTGCTGTTTGTTGCAAAAAAGAAAAAAAAAAAATTATCCTTGTTTCCCATCTTTCCTGACCTAGAGTAGTCCAAATATAGGCTTTGCTGTATTCTGGACTTTTGGAAAGTTCCTGTGTTGCCCATTTCCTTTCTTGGATAAAGGGAGGCTTCTTTGTTCACCAGTGGCAGTGGGGAGCTTAGAGCAGCCTATCTATCCCTGGAGGAGTGTTCCCAGTACAAGAATGTGGTAGTCTATTGGCCGTTTTGGGCCAATTTCTAGCTCTTTCAAGTCCCCCTGTATAAAACCCGCTTTGGCACGGTTTTTGCGCTTGTTACTACTTAGCCAAGCTCCTTGTGGTCCTGCAGAGTGGTGCTAGCAGCAGAGAGGCTAAAAGAGCGACTGCTAACCTGATAAAAGTGTTTTTTTCCTGCTACTACCTGGGCGACTGTCCAATCTAGCTAAACTGCAAGTATTTCTGCTTCTTGAACTGTTTTGCTCTGGCGCAGCTTTATGCGGTTTTGCGCATAGCGCAGCATCAGGCAGGTCCGCTTAATTGGGTTTAAACCATTCTCTGCTCAACAAAGTCTGCTCTTCACTTTTTCCCTTAGAACTGATCTAGTTCTCATAATAAACACCCTGTTCCTACTATAAAGTCTGGCACTTGTTCACTAAAGCAATTATATAAGTCAGCACTAAAAAATTAAAAGCACTACACCCTCACAAACTCCCCTTGAGTACCTTGTTCCCCATTGGCCCGTTTTTTTTCAAATATAAAGGAATTCCCAATACTATTCTAGCATGTCCAAAGGTCAGTTGTCAATCTCCTCTCCAGTCCAGCTGGTGAATATGGGAATCTTGAGGCAATGTTACAACTGCCTCATGTACACAGACAACCCTCTCCTCCTCCCAACAAATTCCAACACATGTGAGAGATGCAACCATATAGCCAAACTGGAGGCTAAGCTCTCTCAACTCAGTACTGGCGTAATCAGTCAGGAGGAGAAGGAAACCACACTCACTACAATTCCAGTCTCACATAGACCTACCACAACAGCAAACCAAACACATAAACACACAAAAACATACTCGGAGGCTCTAAATAAAAATCTGCCTAAGCAGCAGAGACCTCCAAAACAGACACCCAAGCAACCGTTACCCCAAAACAAAACATGTGCTACACATAGCTCACAAAGCCAGTGTGCTGAACAGTCACAGCCCTTAAGGCTAAACAACACACCTGATACACTTGTAATAGGTGATTCTATCGTCAGGCACACTGACGTCCCGCTCACCAGGTTGAACAAGGAGAAGGTCACGGTGAGCTACCTGTTGGGCGCTAGGATCCGCCACATAACACAAGCACTCAGGTCACTTCAAGGCAAGTACAAATATGACTCAGTCATTGTCCATGCTGGTGTGAATGACCTGAGATGTACCTCCCTGGACTACATGAAAAGAGACATAGAGGAGCTCTCTGAGCATGTACCCCAAGCCGGTATGACCCTGACCTTGAGTAGCATCTTACCCTCACCAAGAATGATGCCACAATATGAAGACAAGATGATCAATTTCAACAATTGGCTTAAGTATTGGTGTCATTCAAAGGGGATCCAATGCCTGTCAGCCTGGGATGACATGCTCTACAAGCCACGATGTTTCGCTAGGGACAGCTTGCACCTGTCACCCCTGGGCTTTCGGATATTGGCAAAGGCTCTTGCCATCCCCATAGTGCCTTTTTTAGGCAAGGCTCAAAAGTCAAACCCACCTCCATAGGTATCACAAGGGATAAGAAACTAAGAGTAATGCTACTCAATGCCAGAAGTCTAAACCTCAAGATGCACGCACTCAAAACGCTCCTTAGCATGGAGAACATCGATATCTGTGCAGTAACAGAAACCTGGTTCAAGGCTCCCGAGAGCACCCCAGCACTACCAGGTTATACCTCATACCATGCTTTTCGGCCCCAAAACTTGGACCGAACCACAAAAGAAGGGGGAGTATCAATATTCGTCAGATACCCACACCTCCAGGTTGGTGGCACAGCACGAAGCATCAGGGACTATCCATGTGCAACTAACAGTGGGTAAAGCTGCCTTCCAGTTTATAGCCTGCTACAGACCAACCTCCCAAACCCAGGAACCCCACTTGGCCTTCCTGAGAACACTGGAAAATATGAAGGTATCTCCACTGGAAAATATGAAGGTCTCTCCAAACACCATTATATTCGGTGACTTCTACTACCCAAACATAGACTGGGAGCATTACTCAAGCTCCAACACCCTAGCCCAAAGGTTCCTAGAATTTATAAACTCAAATGCTATGGAACAACTTGTTACCACTCCCACAAGAGGGGAAAACATACTGGACCTGATCATCACCAACATGGGGGCTCTACGCTCTAGACCAGAAGTGTATCCCTCACTGGTAAGATCAGACCATAAACTAATCTCACTGGATATTCACATCCCGACCCCAATCCCTGCCCAGAAAACCACAGTGAAAAACTTCTCTAAAGCAAATTTCACACTCCTCAAAACCGAGGTGGAATCCTTCAAAGCCCCCGGGCCTGTGGAAAATACGGCCCAGACCGCAGAATCCTTTATAAACTCATTCTATGAACACCTTCAGGAATGCATGGATCATGCAATCCCAAATAAAACCAAGACTCAATCCTCCAAAGGCAGGCGTCATGTCTGGTGTACCTCAGCCATAAACAAACTATACAATAGAAAGAGGAAGCTACTACATGATAGAGCAAAATCCCAAAAAGGGAAGGCATCTCTGATCAGTATTAGCAAAAAACTACGGGCACTCATAAAATCTTCTAAGGCCAGCTTCGAGAGAAAAATTGCACAGGACACTAAGGATAATCACAAGGCTTTCTTTAGTTATGTTAGGAACCTGGGTGGGAATTCCCAGATATGCTTAGAATTAGTCCAAAATGACAAAAAATACACCGAACCCACAGACATTGCCAACATCCTAGCTGACAGGTTCAGTGCAAACTCCCCCCTCCCTCCCCACCAAAAGGGCAAATATCTATCCCAGCAGAGTGCTTCCCCCCCTGACATCTCAGATGCTCAGGTAAGAGCCGCCCTCTCCAAAGCAAAAAACACAGCATCAATGGGACCAGACTGTGTCCCGGGCTGCGTCCTACATGAACTCCAAGAAGAGCTAAACCCAAACATAAAACTACTGTTCAATCTCAGCCTTACTACAGGATATATACTCAAAGAGTGGCGTACAGCAACAGTGGTCCCTCTCCACAAAGGTGGTGCCTCAACGGATCCTGGAAACTATTGCCCCATAAGCCTGACTAGCTTGGTCTGCAAAGCTATGGTAAGGATCATCATGGACCTCATAAATAAAGATATTGGGGACCTACAGACACTGGATCCTACCCAGTTCGGCTTTGTTAAGGGCAGATCCTGCCTCTTAAACCTGGTCGATTACTTTGAAACAGTCACCAAGGCCATTGACGAGGGGAAGGTGGTCCACACAGCCTACCTGGAACTCACAAAAGCCATCGATACAATACCCCACTCGGGCATTATAGATAAGCTCACCAGCTTAAATATAAACCACTATGTCACTAGATGGGTTGCAAACTGGCTCAAGGACAGAACCCACATGGTTAGAATTGCTGGAGCCATGTCAGACTCCAAACCAGTTACAAGTGGCATCCCACAAGGCTCAGTCCTGGGACCTCTCTTGTTCGGTATATATTTCTCGGAGGTACAGGCCAACACGGAAGGACTGTGGCTGACCAAGTTCATAATCGACTCTCCAGCCGACACAAGCATCCTACAAAAGGGCCTCATAGAAACAGACAACTGGTGCCAGAGCCATGGCCTCAAGCTAAACGCCAAAAAGTGTATAGTCATCCCCTTTGGCAAAAACAAAGTGCCCACAAATTACCACATAGGTGGTAATCCATTAAGTACGGAAGAAGTAATTAGGGACCTGGGGACCCAAGTTGATAGCAATCTCTCATTTGAAAATCATGTGGCCAAAGTGGTTAGAAAAACATTTTATATAGCCCACCTAATCATGAAGGGATTCAGATCTAGATCAGGGGAGGTCATCGTGCCTCTTTACTCATCCCTCATCAGGCCCATAATTGAGTACAATGCCCCTTTTGGGATGTACCTTACCAGACACCTGCAGCAACTGGAAATACCCCAAAAGTGCCTCACCAAGAGGATCAAAGGGCTCAAACAGATGCCATATGCTGCCCAGTTAAAGAAACTCCAGCTCTACTCAGTGGCATACTGACTGCTCAGAGGCGATCTGTGCCTGACGTATAAAGCCATGTCCATCCCGGAATTAATGGACATGCTGCACCTCAGAAAATCCAAATCCCATCGAGCTACACGCTCGAGAGACTTGAACCTCAGCACTGAAATAAATAGGACATGCTGGAGGGACAGATTCATAACCCAGAGGCTCCCTTCACTCTGGAATAAAATCCCAGTCCAGGTTAGGCAGAGTCCCTCATTGACTCTCTTCAAGAGGAATCTTGATGAGTGGATGGGAGATCGTAGGTTTACCCCGGTATCACTTCTGTGTCACTGTTAGACAGAGGCACAGTATACTAACCTCGAAAAAGGTCATAGCAAAATTCATTTAAAATGGGTGGCGAAAGCCAAACACACTCTGGCTAGGCTTATAAATGCCCTAGGGCAGATAGCCTAGTATGAACCTATGAACCTAACTTTGAACACAGGTTGATAAATGTATGAGAGCTACGTATTCTGTTTAAACTGGTACAATTTTTTTGTATTCTTTTGTTTTCTGTCCCTCATGCGTCTTGGCCATCTAGTCACCACCCTTAACAATCATTCTTACCTCACCACCAAAGCAAAAGCTGTTGTTCATGGTTTGGTCATTTTCCAGGTAGGCATGATGCATATTTCCTTATTTTGACATGACCATCCCCCAGTGGCTGAAATGAAAGCTTCCTTCCTCGTTATACATTCCTAACCTCACCAAGACTAATGAGCATATGCAGCATGGTAGAAGTGTGTGTGTGTGTGCGCGTGTGTGCGTGTGTGTTTGTGTGTGTGTGTGTGTGTGTGTGTGTGTGTGTGTGTGTGTGTGTGTGTGTGTGTGTGTGCGCGTGTGTGTGCGTGCGTGTGTGCGTGTGTGCGTGTGTGTGTGTGTGTGTGGCAGGGCAGTTGCTGCTGTCACTGTGGTGTGTTAATTCTGTCATGACCAGTTTGGCACTTAAACATGGGGGATGCAGTATTTGACTTTCTCCAGCCTTCCATTTGTGATTGAATTTGTATAGGAGCATGCTAAAATCTGATGATGGCAAAACATTGTTTGTTATTTCACTTTAAAACTGAAATGTATTTCCCTTTATTTTACAGGTAAGGCTTTGCATTTAACCTCTGTTGATGACTTGGATAAAAATGCTTAGTAAATTCTGAACCTTCTGGATGTGGTAACATTCTTGACTCTGCACTTGAGGTGTAAAAAGGTATGCATATTTACTACTCTGTCTTAATGTCATATAAAATAATATATTTTATAAAATGCTGATATGAAGAACTTCAGAGAGAAAAATTGGCATTCTTACATAAATATGACAAGTACAGAAAGATATATGGCACAATAAATATTTCACAGCACGTGTTTAGCAAGATTGAATATGTTACAGTCATTCAGTATGATGGAATATGTTGCATTCTCTTCATAGGATATGTTTTTATTAGGACTGTAAAACAATTGCTTTCTAGTGTTGTACAAAATGCCAGTGTTCTGTGTATGCTGAATTCCATAAATATTTTAACTTTCATCATATTTCAGTGGAACATAGGCAGAAAAAAAATTCACATTTTTTTTAAGTGGAATATTATTAATTTCACTTTATGAAATTTTGGAAGAAGAATAATTGTTTAAATGCCATGTGGTTAGAATTGTACTTTTCATCCAACTGGTCTTAAAGATCACTCAGTTGCAATTGGTCATTACAGTGGGAAATGCCATTTTATCCTTAATGTGTAATGACCACTGAATTAATTTAAATTAGGGTATGGTTGCAAGGGTATAGTGCCTCTGCACAGAAGTGTACAAGGAGTTGCTGTCTAAAAGATATATATATATATATATATATATATATATATATATATATATATATATATGGGTCTACCTGACAACACCGATGCGCTAAAACAACGAAATCACCGACACCACAAAACCGAAAGTTCAGAAACACGAAATGTCACATACCCGACGAACCACAATCCCGACACTCAACAAACAAAACAAATCCCCTATCCAAAAAGCACACACACAACACAAGCACACCAAAAACCTTACAAACCTACACTGAACCTTACATACAAAACTATCTATGCACTAACCTTAACCCAAACCCTAACGTGCGTCACTAGCGCACACTCACCTAACTCGCGCCCTAACCTTAACTCACTTAACCTGCCCCTAATCCTACAGACCATTGCTATCGCACACTTACCTTAACCGCACCCTAACCCTGACGTCTATCACTACCGCATACTTACCCACTAGTACTCGTTTGACTTGTCTGTGTTCTCAGCATCGGGATTCTCAACTGTCGTTCATCTTCGTTGTCGATCTTCCGGTGTCTGTCTTCTCGTCGTCGGCGTTTCAAGCTTTCGGCGTTATCAGGTAGACCCATATATATATATATATATATATATATATATATATGTGTGTGCATCCCTATTACATTATTGAAAACACAGAAGACTGATATGCACAAGATTGAGACCACAAGTTCACAATACTGAAAGTTTACATTGACGAAAGTTAAAAGAACGAAACACAACTGTGCATGTCAGACACCAGCCGGAACATTTGAAAAGAGATCACAGACACAAACCATGTACTAAATTTAAACACTTACGTTTATTAAGAAATGTACCTTTTTCAATGCTTGTTAATGGAGATTGGGGTACATTGAGGGTCAGGAAATTTACCCTTTTCCCTACTGTAGTGTGATCTCGGAGTTAATATATATAATTTGCAGGGGGTGTGGGGGATGCAGGGGAGCATGCCCTCTTCAAAAACATAGAGAAATGTATATTTGAATCTTAAATTATGAAATTAACTGTAGTAGCTGTCCGTGATCTCTATTCAGACGTTCCATCTGGTGTCTGACATGCATTTCATTCTTTTAACTTTCGACAATGTAAATTTTCCTGTTGTGAACTTGTGGTGTCAGTCTTGTGAATTTTGGTCTTCTGGGCTTTCAGTAATGTAATAGGGATCCATATATATATATATATATATATCTATATATATATCTATATATATATATATATATATATATATATATATATTTTTTTTTGGAAGAGTTTGGAATTTTTGGGTTAAGTTAGCTGAATCTGGTAGACTTTTGTCATTTACCCTAAATCCTGAGATTTTGTTGTGCATATATTTCAACATACCACTCCTTTGTGTAATATGTGTAAATTATATACGGTGTAACAGCCTGCCATGAAGAGCTAAGGAGATACGCTGCTAAAAAGTTTCATGCTGTTGGTAATGATTTTGAATTGTTCAGGCTTCTCTTGCATACTGCATGACTATGAATAATTCATTATCAGGAGCACTTCATCAGGAGAGGCTCCTGCTAGTATGAAAACTCAACTGTAAAACCTATGTTGGTCCAATAAAATGCCAGAGTTACTATATATATATAGTTGTATAGATAGTGTCCGCAATGAATGTTGTGGTGTGTGTAACTCCATAGTGTCCCCAATGAATGTTGTGATGTGTGTAACTCCAGTTTTGATGTATTCTTGGAGGAGGGTATACCGTTTTCCTAACTGGAGGTGACAACATGTACTTTTTATAAAAATGGAGGGTATGACAAAGAGAAAAAGGGAGATGTGTGCCTCCCTGGTAAATAGCTAAAGCACTCAGGAGAGATAAATGCACATAGATAGGAGCCTGTAGAAAATCGAAATAAGCACTGGAGATGCTAGTATTTTTGGCAGAGATATGAAGTATTGGAGAGAGGCACACAAGGTGGGGCTTGTATGGAGTAAAAACAAATATGGGAGACTGCACCAGAGTTTATTGACCAGAAAAGGTAGGACATTATTTTATTTTTAGATGTTTTGAGATGACGTGGCTTAGTATAGCAATCATACTTACTTTTCATTTCTAATTAGGTAAATTCACTGTATATAAAGCACACTTGAATATAAAGAACAAACTCCACTAGTTGTTAATATCACACTGGTGTTATTCAGTGGACATGGTTTGGTCTAACTATATCAAGGTTTACAGAATTTTGAGCCTCATCTTTGCTTGCAAGTGAAGTCCCAGTGTGAGTTGATTTCCCAGCTGTAAAAAGAGTGAAATGGGTGTTTGATGGGAAAATGCTATTTTTATTTGGGCAATATGTCTAAAAAAGGTGAAATTCAAAGTGCAGAATTAATTGAATTCTTAATCGAACATGAAGCAGAGTAAGACACTTTTTTGCCATCCACAGAGAAAGAGACATGACAGATGCAGGATATAGAATGAAGTAAGTCAGGTAACTGTTGAAAACCAAGTTTAAAAAGAATTTCATGACGTCAAAATAACAAATATAAATATAAATTTTGTGGAATGGCTGTTTGCTTGCAGAAATGCACAGGAAATTGCTGGAAATGAGCTTGTCAGCATATACACAGTGGGTGTATTAAAATATTCAAGAGTAATTTGTTGAAAAAGTACCCCTGCAGCATGAAGTATGCACTCAAAGAAAGAAATCAGTGAGGCAGGTAGCAAGCATGGCAAACTTGTGTGAATTTCCAGACTGCAAAACTTATAATACTACATTTGAATGTAGAACTGAAATCATTGAACTATAAAGCACTGTGGTCTCAAACTATCTGTAAACTGGGGAAAAGCTGTGGAAATGTTCTTATTAAAGGCAAAGTCTACAAAAGTGTATGTTTAAAATGTGGGATAGTATACATATTTTTTTTTTTGGGAAAACATTGTGGCAATCCGAAGTCTGTGTATACTAGTATGCCAAGAATAATTTTTGTAGTTGCACTTCTGACAAAATAAGTGAAGTAGTTGTACACTTGGGTGAATTGTGGAATAATGCTAATAAGTGTGTCTTTGAAACTAATGGTATGGCGTTCTTGAAGAAGCTCAGATGTGCTATTGAAGTTGGGCCAGTTATTTTGTGTTTCTAAAACAATTCAAAGGTTATGTTGCAGAAACATAATCCCAGTAGTATTTGTTCATTCTGCTGGCTGCTCTCTAAAGTTCTGCCGGGGAAGTTTGTAATTTGTAAATGAATTATGTATAGTAGGAAAAGAACCCACAAGACTGGGGACTTCTGAAGTGAAAAAGAAAGGTTGTCTTACTGGCTGATGAGTGATATCTTTTCAAAAGTGAAAGGTATATTGCTTGTATCAGCCAGATATTTCCTGCATTTATGAATTGTCCTATGTTTTGAGTGAGTGAAATTTGTTTCCTGCTAATTCATTTGTAAGTAATGAGATGCACTGTTTTGGAAGAAACTGCAAAAAAAATGTCTGTATTTAAGCTGTGCTTGTCAAAAAGTAAAAGCAGAGAAAGATGCAGGGTGGTGTATACAGCACTGAATTGTGTACTGTATGTGTGTGTTGTGTGTGCATTTTTATAGCTTATATCTATGTCCCTTTGTTGTGGCATTTTGCAGGTGTTGGATTGTGTTTTGTTTTATTAGTATGTTTTAAGTTTTATGCTGACTTTTATTGTCTGTTTATTTTGTATTATATGCATGTGCTTTGTTCTTTTTACTAGTGCTATATATGTCATAGTTTATACTGCTTTTAAACTGTGTTGTGTTGAATGCATATATATGTCATGATTTTGTGTTGTGGCAGAGTTAGTGACATTGCTGTGAGAGTGTTTTAAGGATACATATTTGCATTACTGATTTATAGAACAATATAAATGGTAGTTCAGTGTATTAGGTATCAGTTTATGTAGGCAGCTCATGTTATTATTTTGCTTTTCAAGTTAGTGTAGTTTTACTACTTTATTGTTAGTTAGATTAATAAAAGTAGATATCGAGTATTATTTATTATTGTTTCTCTGTGTCATTTATTTGTAAATATTTAATTGCTTTGTTTAATGATTTTTACTAGTTAATTGATTGGTTGTCTTTTTCCATTTTTCTCTGTACATGTTTCTCGAAGCTTGTTCTGGTTTGTTTTCTTTCATCAGTTGTATATTTCTAGTATTTTATGACATTCTGACTTATCTAAAGAATGGAGTTGGAGTTGCCCAATCGTAATGGTGAACCCAGTCAACGCAACAATGTTCCTATAACGAATAATGGTGATATTCATTTTCATGGCAACAAAAATGCAGGTTCTGATGTGTCGGGCAATGCTGGCATTGGTATAATGAAGAGATGGGAAGATTCCCGTAAGAGAAGCTCACTTAATCCATTTGCCATGGTGGGTAAGAAGTCTGAAATTTCTGAAAACCCTGATGTACAAGAACTATGCTCTAAACTTGAGAAGTTAATATTCAAGGAAACATCTGTCTTTTACAATATCGGAAGTTTACAGAGATATTGTGAATTGGAAATAACTCCACGTTGACTTAGATCCATTAAAAATCCATCTTCTCCTTTTGATTTAACTGATAAGATGGAAATGAAATTTCAAGAATGATGGATTGCAGCAGCTCATCGCTGCAGTTTAGAATGGGTCTCAATTGTGGTTGAACGAGATAATATTAAAAGAGATAAACTTGCTGCTGAAACTAAATTAACCTGTGAACAATTGGTTAATTTAACATCTAATTCTACACTGGAAAATCTTTTGGTTAATATTAACACCAAATTAACCAATTATGAAAAAGAACTTGTAGATAGAAAGAAATATAAACTAAATAGAGACATTCGTGATTACGACCACAAGAGGGCGTTTGTATTTTCCACTAATTCTAAAACTAGGAGGAAGAATGTTACTTTTCAAAAAGGAAATCCGGTCTCGGAACAGTATAAAAACAAAAGTTTATTTTCAGGTGAAAGCGGGGCATCATCGTTCGACGAGGATGAAAGGGATGTAGAAAATTTCCCCAATTTACCCAGAGCTGCCAATTCGGAAACGTTTCGGAGGACATATACAGAACAACATGGGCCAAGTATTAATTCCAGGAAAAGAGGCTGGCAGAATTCAGAACGCCAAAGAGACTCGGGCGATGGACGCTTTAAGAAAGGTAGATGGACATGATTTTTTCTTAGGGACTTCCACTATTGAATATATAGTTAATTTGTCTAATTACAAGTTTGATGATATAGAATTATCAGTCCTTATGAAAGGACTTAAATTTATTCCAACTTGTATACCACGTAAACATGAATTAAAAATAGAACTGTTTAACTTGTATCGTAAAATGAATTAAAAGGAATTTTTTTTCAAGAAAAACAATGAGACATGTAATGAATGTGGTAACATCAATAATGAATTGTCTAAAGTTAGTGACCTTGATAGTGATGATTCCTATTATTCATGTATTTCTGATAATGAGGGTGATAACAATGCATATAGCTGGTTAGATACCAGCAGTTTAAGAAGTAATAGCTCTTTTGTGCCTCCATGTAAAAATGTGAATATTCAAAAATTTGACACCTTGCTTAATATTTTACTAGAAAAAGAACTTGAAGACTTTTTAAGTGAAAAGCAATGTTTCAATCTGACTAAAGACCAATGGAATAAATTACAAGTGTTAAGTAGAAATAATGATATTATTTTTAAACCTTCCGACAAAGGAGGCAAATTAGTTGTTCTCAATTCATGTGATTACTATGATATGTGTATGAATCACCTCAACAACAAGGAAGTTTATTTGAAGGTGGATGCTGTTTTCCTTATGAAAGCGGAACAAGAATTTAAAGCCTTACTAAATAAGGGCATTAGACTACATTATTTTACTAGACTAGATGTAGATCGTAAAATTATTATTAAAAACAGTAAGGTGGCGAAGTTTTTTTGCCTACCTAAGGTGCATACGAATTTGGAACGACCTCCTGGTCGTCCAGTTGTATCTGCCTATGGTTTTTTTACATATAATTTATGTAGTTTACTACATGAACATTTGTTAAAAGAAGTTATTAGATTGCCTTCATATATTAAAGACTCTTATGATTTTCTTTATAAAATACAGGATATTTGTTGGTTAGAAGGCATGTATTTCATCACTACTGATGTAGTAAGTCTTTATACCAACATAGCCCATAGGTTTGGTTTAGAAGCAATATTATTTTTTATGGGTGATAATCCAAAGACACATTACATATTAGAAATTATTGAATTTTGTTTAACCCATAATATTTTTGAATTTAATGGTGTTTTATACCAACAGTTAAAGGGAACAGCAATGGGGGCTGCTTTTGCCCCTGCTTATGCAAATTTATTTATGGGTTTTTTTGAAAATAAATATGTATATAGACATCAATTTTTTACAAAATATGTAATTGGTTATTATAGATTTATAGATGATTTAATTTTTATTTGTTATGGAGGCTATGATTTATCTATTCAATTTATTAATGAATTAAATAATAATAATTTAGGCATTAAATTTGATGATACACACATAGGGGTAAAAGTTAATTTTTTAGACATTGCTCTAACTGGGGTGAATGGTAAAAAAATACAAACTAATATACACAGAAAATTTGATCAAATGAACTGGAAAATGTGTGGTAGTAGTTGTCACCCTACTCATACTTTAACAGCTATTCCATATGGTGAATTTGTCAGAATTAAAAGACTTAGCGGTGATGATAAATTAGCTTTTAAAGAAGCCTCTAGAGCAGCTACCATGTTTATTGACAGAGGGTATAATGAATTTAGTGTTATGGATAGTCTTAATGAAGTATTTAACAAAAAAACTAAAATGAAAAAAATAGTTAATAAATATGGACCTATTAGCTATAATAATAATGAACTGGACCAAGATAGATTATTTTTTGTAACTAAATACACTAATTTTTCCCCTATTATTAATGGTATAATAAGAAAATATTGGGATTTTGTAAAAAAGGAAATAATTTCACTTAGGAATGTGGAATTGGTTATATCATATAAAAGAGGTAAAAATATACAAGACTTTTTGGTACATAGTGTGTACAAAGAAAAGAAAAAAATCATGTTAATTAATATCAATGAGAGAGGAACTTTTCCTTGTAATAATTGTTACATTTGTAAATATATAAACACTGAGATAAAAGAAATTAATGGTAAAAAATTTACTAATAGAGCAAGATATTCATGTTCTAGTACAGAAGTTATTTATGTGATTTTTTGCTCTTGAAAAAAATATTATATTGGTGAAACTAAGAGAGCTTTATCTCATAGAATAAAAGAACATGTTAGAGATGTAAGAAATAAAAAAATGAGTAGCCCTATTTCAGAACATTTCAATAATGAACATCATGGCAACATGGATTGTATGAAAGTTTCTATATTGGAGCATGTACCATTACATTTTAGTAATGTTGGATTTCAAAAAAATGTGTTAAGACAAAAAGAATCGCTTCTTATTATGAAGTATAACACTTTATGTCCATATGGACTTAATAAGGAGTGCAACTGGCATAGTTTTATTTGATTGTTATAGCTTTAAATGTTTGAATTTTACATAATTGATTAATTATCCATTGTATTAATTGATAGACCTGTTGTATATACTGCTTAGAGTGTGTTTTACATTTTTTACTCTGTAAAGGCTGTGGCAGAGGCGCTAGAGAAGTTGAACTGTTCATTAAATTTTATGAAAGTAGAGCTGTTACTCACTGGTGTTCTTTGGTCATTGTTTTATTTTATGATTCTTCAATAGTGTTGTTGCTTAATTCTGACTTATCTGTTTAATGATGGATGGCCTTTTCATGACATTGTTTTACTCCTTTATTTCCTTCAGATTGTTTTCCTAATGTGGTATTATTTTTGTTTGATGCAATCTTTTATTATGTTTTCTTTTTTATGTTAATTTGTTTTGGGGGGAATCTGTCTTTTGCAACTGAAAGATTTGTCAGTAGGAGCAATCAGCTGGAAATAGTGGGCTGTATTCAAGAAGCCAGCACCAAGTGTACACAATCTGTTTTCAAGAACATCCATTCCAAGTTTTTTGTGCTGTTTATTCACTCAGAAAGATTAGACTAAGCTGCGTTAGCATTGTCGCTTCACAGCAAGAGGTTCTCCTGTTCGATTCTCGGCTGGAGCGCCTTCTGTGTGGAGTCTGCATGTCCTCCCCGTGGTCGAGTGATGTTAAAGACATGCAGGTAGGTACGAGCGTGAATGGGCATGCCTTCGTTGAAGGTTGGGCATCGGGCTGGCAACTTGGCACGGTAAAAATCCACTGCAAATCATGAGAAGACTGGAGTTCTGCTGTGGCGACCCCTAACTGGGAAAAGCCGAAAGTCTATACACATTGTGGTAACCTTTACAAATATCCCGATATTTAAGGTCGCAAGAAAATTAGTAGGAAAACTAAAATTAAAAGGAAGAAGGCAAGAGTTTTGCTTGCATTGTCTATTCACTCCGAATAGTGTACACTTAGTATAGGAGTTAATGAATCCAGCCAAGTTTGAATGTTATTGCTGTCAAACAAATTTTGACAGCTGTCAATAAATGCAATGATGGTTTTTTAATAGAATAATTTATTTTTCTAATCTTTGGGGGTTTGGCCTTCCGTATATCTTCTGCAACTCTCAGAAGAAATTTCGGGTATGCTGTGAGATGCTCATTTGCCTGGTTAGTATGTATTCATAATTTGCACTTTTAGTGTTGGCATTTAAGGGTACAAATGTGGTTATCGGGATTTTAGCAGGAACCAGATCTTCAATGTGCTTTTTTACTTTGATTCTGTACCTTTATCAAGTCTATCATGTTATTTTTGTTTTGTTTTGATTTTTTTTAATTTTGCAATGTTTGCATTATGCATGCATTTTCCTGTTTTGTTTCCTTTATTATTTCTTGTATTTTTGTATATATGTGTTTATTATACATTTGCAGAGAATATATATTTAGTAGCAGTTGTATGTGATTTTTGTGGTGGGGTTTTGGTTTGTACTTGTTTATTTTAGTGGTAATATTATTGTGTAGGAGTTGGTAGTGGTTGTTGTGATCTTGGTTGTATCATTCTGATATTACATTTTGTTGTGTTTTATTATTGTTTTGGCTCTGTTAATATTTTTGTAACTTTTCTACTATCTTTAGATGTATGATTCTTATAAAGTGAGTGTAACATGTTCTCTATTGCTACAGTAGTTTCTTCTATTATTCTTGGATTTTAAGTAATTGAATGCTTAGTTGGGTTATGTTTTTAGTGTGTATATTTTTCTGTTTTTGTAATCTGGGTGATATATGGACTCTGAGCATATCATTGTTTAATTGTATCTTATTTTTTAAGTTTTCTTATGAATTATAGTTACTAACATTTTGTGATTATACTTGTATGATTTTTTTATTATATCAAAAAGAATGGACTATGCCACATTTCAATATAAACAGTCTAAGCTGCAGAATATTGGGAATGCAGCCTGTTTAGGAGGAGGGACTGGTTGCTTTTGGTTCTGGTTGATGGGGCTACATGACTGACAGACAATACTCATATGTAAAGAATCTGCAGTGGCAGATTGACATAGGATTTGTGATGCACTTTTAATGTGTGTCTGACACAAATGTAACTTCTTATATTTGGAAGTGCTCAAATGCACACAATATACATGTATTTAATGAGGTCAAATGCTGCACACTGTATACATTTATGTAATGAGCTCTGTGCTCCACACTGTATGAAGTATGTAATGAGCTCAAATACTACATACTAGATATATATATATATATATATATATATATATATATATATATATATATATATATATGTATACAGTGAGGTCAAATGCTGCACACTGTATACATGTATACAATGTGCTCAAATGTTGTTCACTATGTACATGTGAATAGATACTCTTGAAAGCATACTTGCAAAACTATCCATTTATAAAAGAAGTCAGTTAAACACAACATAATAGCTAGAAGCTAATCACAAAGTACACTGTGTACAGCTTTCATTAGGCATCACTTAAGTACAGGTAGAAAGCTAAATCTATAACTCTCAGTCAAAAATGAGCTAGTGAGCATGTATAGAGCATGTGCAGAAATCCAATCTACAGTGAAATGAATGCAAAGACCTTTTATCCTGCACATTCAATGAAAAGCACACAAATTGAGTTGTGGCTGAAATGTTACTAAAACATCTCTTTGAATGATGCATGTGTAAAAGATCACACTTATGTATTTACTTATATGTGTTTGTTAACTGAGAGAGCCTAACTGGTTTTAGCCCTTTTTTGGGCAAGGCCCTCGGACAAAAGCTCCAAACATTTACAAAAGTCACACTGCAATGGAAAAAAAAATAAAAACAGGATGTACATAACTAAACTGAATATATTCAATAGTTTGATATGGAATAAAGAATAGAAAAGTCCCCCTAGGTCTACATTTTATAATCAGTGCAGAATATGAGGAGATGACATGTTACAAGTCTAAACTATACATGCATGTGTCTTTGCAGCCTTGTGTGGTATACTTATTAACATAAATTTATTATCAAAATAATATGTTTAATAGAAAATGGTCACTTACTATAAAGACATTTTGATTCTGTACAGTGGGTGAAGTATAAACAATTCATGTCAGTTACAGTAACCTAAAGAAGTCCTTGGATATAAAATGTGCCAGTAATACATTACATGCAGTAAGCTACATTTATATATTTAACTTCACAACAGATTAGGCTACAAGAATATAAACAGTAGCCATGTATGCTTTTGCACAGCGTATGGTCTAAAAGGGGGGATTACGAAGATGTATAGAACTGTAGGAGAGTACCTCCATGGAAGCAGAAAGTGAGAAAATAAAAGAAATAGAGAGGCAGTGTAGAAAGAATACATTTTTGTTTACTTGCTTACTTATGTGTTAAGTGGAGGGATACTTTTTAGAGACTTCCTTGATGAAATTCACAAAACGTTTTTAAATTTCTTGATAAAATACAAATAAGTGAAACAAGCAATACATAACAGAATTCAAGTTTCATTTAAGTAGAGCAGAATTCTGGTCCAAATAGACTAGTTTCAAGTTTAGCTTGTGAAAGACAAAGACAGACATAGCACAATGAAATACCGATATGCCTTAGATGAAACCTTACATGCAAAAATTGGTATGGTTAGATGAAAATAGCATTAAGTACACAAGTCTTAAATTGATTGCCAAATTAAATCAAATCATAATCACACACAAGAACAAAAACGTCTAATTTCATAAATGAGATATAAAAACATTTAGGTAAGTAAAGAACTTGTCTTGATGATAGAACTGTAGAAATGTGTGGGAATAGTAAAACAATAAAATAGTATGTTTGGGGAATAAAATATAGAGTGCAAGTTCATGCAAATGTGTAGTTTGTAAAGAATTTAAAGTAGAATGTTAAAGTAACATGACAAGAAGAGAGTCAGATAATATCAAAGCGTACATTTTTTTTGTCTAATGTTTTCATGAAGTTTAGCACGGAAACCTTTATAAATTTGGACCATCCTAGTACTAGATGCAGTGATGCTCCCAGTAACCGTAGTCCTGAAAGCCATGTCGAACGATTCCATATATTAAGTTCACGATTCCATATATTAAGTTCATTGTGCTGTTGTCACACGACAGTAACATCTTTTGAGTGTTAGTAATGAAGATAAGAATGGGAAGCAGGAACGTTAGCCTGTTGGATGGCTTCAATTTAATTAGTTTGAAAAGATGGGACACTAGAAGGAAGCCTGTCCTTCCTTTCCCATGAAATAATTTCAGTTGAAATCAAACTTAATAGAGATGCTGTCCCGCTGAGGTCACAGGTATAAATTTAGCATGTCAATTTTCTGTATTTTATAGAGATGATGCATTATATTTTATTAGAGGCTAACTCAGTAATTGGTAGATCACACTCCAGCTTAAACAATAAAATATCTTTATGTATTGCACTCCTACACTTTGGGCAGATAAAGCAAGATATTTTACTTCCAAAAGAGAAGTTTGTTTAATTTAGACTTCAGTTTGTCAATATGGAATTGAAATGTAATAGATTGGCCTAATGATATACCTAAGAATTTATGTAGCAAATTGGTTTCAAGTAGAGTGCTAACAAGGTCACTGACTGTCCAATGTCTGGGGAAGAGATTAATTCTAGGTTTAGTGCCAACTAACAGGCTTTTTCATCTGCTTAGTCTTAACTAAAGCTACCTTTGCTAAGAAGACAAAATGATTAAATGCTAATGTCTGATTCCAGTTTTTATTTGATGATGATGAAGGGGATGTAGAAGAATTTCAGGTGACCTTATAACCAGAATAAAGAACTATTTGATTTTCTAGTAGATCTGATAAAAGGGAGTTATTGATTAGTGGATATGGAGGGAGAGCAAGAAATGATCTTCATGGAGTACTTTGAGTCAAAGGAGCAGAGAGAAAATTCCTATTTAAGATCTGTGTTGAAGGTAGAGAAACATTAATTTAGTTTAGGGGTGATATTAACCACGACTGCAAATGCATTAAGGAAATTATGACTATGAAAAGCATTGGTGGTGTTAAAGTCAATGGGACCAGAAGGATTATACTTCTCACTGTTTAGAAGAAAGTCATCCATCAGAGTCTGCAGTTTTTTCATGATAGGTCTGCCTGTACAAAATCCATTTTGACATTTTGATAGAGTATTGCATTTTTCCATGTACTGGTAAATTGGATGTGAAGTATTTTTTCCATATTTTCCCAATATCGAGAGGAAAGATATGGCTTGAAATTCAGAGATGTGGTGTAGTTTTGAGGATAGCTAGAATAACTTCTGGTAATTTTGGAGGAGGCTAAATGTGATGCATAGGTTTTATTAATGAACTGTGGATACAGCCTGTCATAATTTGGAGGACAGTTATCTGGGAGAAGTTAGATGATTTTAAACATTATCTAGGTCACTTTAAAAAAAAGTGTAAGAGAATGACAGAGAAACTTTGCATTATATCGCTAGAGGAAGTTTCCATAATAAGTTATTGGTTCCACTGATTGACCTCCCAAAGCTCTTGTATCAGAGGCACATGGGATATATGCAAATGATCCTTATGAACATCAAGTGTTTCAGCTAATTGGCGATTCTGAATGCCCATGACTTGTTTCATCATTTTAATGGACAATTTCAGGCCAACAAAGCCAAACCCCACTAGCTGTGGATATGCATATTTCTGCCTTGTCATGACCTCATTAGCACAGCACAAGCAGAGTGTTTGACTAAACATTACAAACACAGGACTGTTATACCCATCTGATGTCCATTATCATTAGGGTCACTGCAAAAATATCCCAAGCAACAAACTAAAAACAATGAGTGAGAAGGTCACTGAATAACCAATCAGTAAAAGCAAAATGAAAACTCCAGCAAAGCTAGAACTTCCACTGAGTGACCTCCCAAACCTCTTGTATCAGAGACACATGAGATATATGCAAATGATCCTTATGAACATCAGATGTTTCAGCTAATTGGCGATTCTGAGTGCCCATGACTTGTTTCATCATTTTAATGGACAATTTCAGGCCAATAAAGCCAAACCCCACTAGCTGTGGATGTGCATATTTCGGCCTCGTTACGACCTCATCAGCACAGCACAAGCAGAGTGTTTGACTAAGCATTAGAAACACAGGGCTTTTATACCCATCTGATGTCCATTATCATTAGGGTCACTGCAAAAATATCCCAGGGTTGGGAGGGTGGCCTAATGGTTAAGGTGTTTGCCTTACAAACACAAGGTACAGGGTTTGAGTCTCACAAGGGATAATTGGCTGGGTTTAAACTGGCTCACAAGGGCAGTTAGCCTAGTACTAATCTATAAACCTATGACCCAAACAACAAACTAAAACAATGAGTGAGAAGGTCACTGAAAAAACAATCAGTAAACACAAAATGAAAACTCCAGCAGAGGTAGAACTTCCACTGAGTGACCTCCCAAACCTCTTGTATCAGAGGCACATGGGATACATGCAAATGAGTCTCATGAACATCAGGTGTTTCAGCTAACTGGCAATTCTGAATGCCCATATAATGGACAATATGCATATCCACAGCTAGTGGGGTTTGGCTTTATTGGCCTGAAATTGTCCATTAAAACGATGAAACAAGTCATTGGCATTCAGACTCGCCAATTAGCTGAAACACCTGATGTTCATAAGGATCATTTGCATATATCCCATGTGCCTCTGATACAAGAGGTTTGGGTGGTCACTCAGTGGAAGTTCTAGCTTTGCTGGAGTTTTCATTTTGTTTTTAATGATTGTTTTTTCAGTGACCTTCTCACTCATTGTTATAATAAGTTATTGGAGAAATCCGAAAAAAAATTGTTAGGGGATACTGGTGTGTTAATGGTATAAATAGTAGTGAAGTTAATGGTACATTATTTACTGCTCTTCATGTTATAGAGATGGTCATCTTTGGAATTTCTGTGGCTGGTTCAATGGTGACGTTTGTTCATAAAGTATGATGCTTTATTTCTTGTTATTATCTTTTTTGCTAAATCTTTTATAAAGGTAAATCTTTCTTTTTGTTAGGGAAGGGAGTCAGTTTTTCATTTTCAGACTGTTTATGTCCTCATCTGTTCAATTATCCACATAGTAAATAACAGAAAAGGGGCTAGGCATTAGCAGCTCTATTATCTCCATATCAAACGTAAATGGGAAATCACATTATAAAGCTAATACTTTTGCCTTATGGTAACTGACATTTATTGTTTTATACTTATAGAAATCTCTTTGATATTGCTCTCCCAGAATTTTTTCTATTTAATCAGTGTGAAATCTGTTTTGCCTATTAGCTTCCTCAGTGAAGCATAAGTTCATGGTAAGAATTTTGTCTTCTCTTTTCCAAAGAACATTTTCCACTTCTCTAACTATTTTGTGGTATTTTCCCTTCCTTGGTCAGAGGTACTGTCTCACCACTAAGGTTCAAATTGGAGCTAACAGCTCATTTCCTCAGTCTAGACATTTGTGAAAACCACAGACCACCATGATCTAAACCTGACTTACCCAGCCTTCTCTGCCACTATTCTCTCATCCTTCCTGTGCCTGTGACATACAGGTAGTTTACATGGCAGTACCTTAACTCATTGCAGCCAAGTGATGCCTTGAGGTGTTTCTGCAGTTAAATCCTGTTGACAACTCTAGGCGTCAAATATTGCATGTTCATATTTTCTTTAAGTATTCCAAAGCCATGCTACATACAAACTATTAAAATATTTCATCTTAAAGCTTCCTCAATGGCAAATGCAACTCTGTTAATATTTGACCTCTGTAAAGTGCGGGTAAAGAGATATTAACTGTTGTTCATATAATATTTATTTGTATTGTCATAAATTTCATGCTTTTATAAATATCTCAACAACCAAGTAGTGCACACAGAACTGCTTAGCATCCTATGAAAGATCATAACTGGATGAACAAATTACTGCTGACAGTATGTGTTTAACTTGAGTGGTTGCTGAGATATTGTAAGTTGTTTAAAAAATATTACACACATAGTTTCTGTATTTACTGTGACTTATAACATCCAGTTTAAGACATAGAACCTAAAGAATACTACCACTATAAAAAGAGTTTGACATTCATACGGATATGAACATTCATTTGAAATGTGAGGATATAATTTGATTATATCAAAAAGCTTAGGCTCCACTCACTGGAAGTTACAATACAAACTTCCAGAGCTTCATTGGAGGGAATGAGTTCTGGATGATGTTGTGAATACATCTCTGCTATAGTGATTATATACTTCTTGTCCTTTGAGTTAATGTACTTTACGAGGTTTACGTTGTGAATGTATTTTGATAATTGTACATAGCAACTTGTACTAGGAAGAAGCAGTTTGCGTTTTCTTTTTGTTATGGCTTGATAATATTTAGTATGTGACTTTGAACTGTCGTGATGGAGTCTTTGGCTTCTGTAATTTCCACTGCAGAGAATTCAAAGTTCAGTAGACTCTACCCATAAATAAATAAAAAATAAATACATGGACGGCACAATGGTGCAGCACTAGCTTTGTCGCCTCACAGCAAGAGGTCCTCCAATTTGATTCTCGGCTGGGGTGCCTTCTGTGCTGAGTCTGCATGTCTTCCCTGTGTCCGTGTGGGTTTTCTGCGGGTACTCTGGTTTCCTCCCACCCACGGTGGTGGTGCTGCAGTAGCATTGTCGCCTCACAGTAAGATGCTTTCTGGTTCGATTCTCAGCTAGAGCGTCTTCTGTGTGGAGACATGTGTGAATGGGCATACCTTCGTTGAAGGTTGTGCATCAGGGCTGGTAACTCAGCACGTAAAAATGAACTACCAATCATTAGCGGACCGGAGTTCCGCTGTGGCGACCCCTAACCGGGAAAAGCCGAAAGACACAAACAAACTCTGGTTTCCTCCCACATTACAAAGACATGCGTCTGGAACGTTTCTCTCTGGGCTTCCACTGAACACTGGCTTCGTTCCAAGTCGGACTTTCCCAGTAAACCAATGTTAAATAAATAAAAATAAATAAATGTAGTAAGCAATTAGTCAAGCACTCCATTACTGATATTTTTGCAAGGTGCAGATTTGCCTAAGACCTGTAGCAGAATATCATTTAGTAATGTTGAAATTACTTGATAAAAATGACCAAGTCACACAAAAAAAAACATTCTCAGTGGATTCCAGTTCAGTGACTTTGTGATCATCTTAATTAAGACCCAAGGAGGAAGGGATATACTTCCCACAAGTGTAAGTTGCCAAATGATTCCTTAGAACATTTGCCAGTCTTCTAGACACAATAAAGTGTCCTGATGATTTTATCAGTATAGAGTCTCTGATATTTGCTAGCAAGCGTGATTAGGGGTTGTAATACACTGATGATAAATAAGCGATAAAGAATCATTAATTCTTTGCCAATATCCTCTTTATTCCAAGAAATGTTGAACTCTGTTAGGAAGAGTAACTGATCATCAGACCAGGAGATCATGCTGCCCAGCAGCTTGTAAGATTTCCTTCATTTTGGATAAGTGCAGTCAAACCAGAGTTTGATTACTTCTCTTGAACCCATGATTAAACAATGCCTTCTCATCCTTAGACTTGTTGCCATTCTTGTAGGATCCATATTTGAGGAAAGTTACCTCACTAAACTGGTTTTCAAAGGACTTTTTTGCCAATATAATCTTTTTTGTACACAGAGGAGTCAGAAATAATGAATTCATTGTCCAGGTTGCACTTCAGTAGCATCATTGAGGACCTCTGTTTCACATGATTTGGAAATTTATTCCAGAGACATACCTGTCTCTCTAGCACATTCTGTTAATGTCACTGGCAAAGTTGAGATCCCTAGAGCTGTGGCACTAGTTTTTCATTTGAATAATCCAATATATTTTTTAATTCGCAAATGAGCTTTAGATCAAATGAACCATAATGGCAGTTAACAGTATTTCTTACACAGGCATCTAGCATTATGGAGAAATATTTCAAACTAGCAGTGTAGCTCAGTTAAAAAAATAAAAAAACATTCATGCTTTCTGCCTTTGCAACATAGAGGAATGAAGCCCTATGAACCAGATGTTTTGGGTTCATCTAACAGGTAAGGTGTTGGAAGAGCTGGGGGAAGATGGAAGCGTACAGCTTATACTGGATCATGCACCCTGGTGGGAGGGAAATGGGGACCCAGGTCAGTAAAAGGCAACAGTAGACATAGGACTGTCAGTTGTAGACTTGACACTATAAGCCAATGGTAGTAGCCCTTGTTGGCATATGTACTAGGTAGGGCATACAACAACCCTGCAATGAATAAGGTAGTGGTGTCAACCACTGTATTGGGGGGTATATCCTAACTTCAGAAACTTGATAACTTCCTGTGTGATGACAGATGAGGTAGAGAGGGCTGTTGATCATCAGTCAGTTGGGGGAATGAGGTAAAAAAAAATCATGCTTAGTTTATAATGGCTAACATAAGTATCCAGAAACTAAAGTCTTTGAATTCTGCCTTCACTATAAGGTGCACCCTTTTGCTGAACTGTGCTGTAGACATGATGTTACATTTCCTTTTAGGACTAGTGATCCTTGTGCAAGTGAAGCAGAGAGTAACAAAGAGTATGTAACACTATTTGTTGATTCTGCATGAATGCATGCATGACACGTTTATAAAATGCATCATTTATTTTAAGATAACTTCTTTGATGCACTAATCTAATGCAAACTTTTCTTCTACATGAACATGTCAGCAATTTTATGGCACCACAACATCAGACAGTATGCAAAAAGAATTGAATGTGCAGTTGATACACAGTTTAAATATATGGTTTAATATGTATCTTTGATAAAAGATTTTAAAAAAAGTAATACTGCACCACTTAAAAGATTTGCAGATGAGATCAGGCCCACAAACTTTGATGCAGATCACATAATGCAAACTACAGGTGATCTTATCGACTAATAGCTTAAGTGTCCTGTGAAAGGGGTGTTCATATGCAAGTTCTTCACTTGTAACAGTGAAGCTGTCAAATAGACTATGTTTGGCCTGAGTGAAATTTCTAAAAATAGAGTTTACTTGTAGCTCTGCTTCTTCTCTTACTGTACACAATAAACAAACTCGTAGTTGTGCCTAGTTTTGTTTCCACCTTGCTGCATTTATTTAGTATGTACCTATGGCTTTATTTGTTGTGATGTGTTGTATGCAGCCTTACCTTTATGATAGGGTTATGGCTGAAAAAAGGGTTTGCACTGACTCAACCTACATGGTTAACAGATTACTAAACATACAAGTAAATAAAAGATATAGTTCCAAGGCGAAGTTTAGCATCCTCAAAACTGTAACATAGTTCTTTATTCACCAAAGGGCAAGACAAATTAAATATTTGAGAACTGCACGACCAATCAATCTAAAGACAAAATCTCAAAACTTGACTGAAAAGCTTAGTTCTTCTTTTCTAAAAAATGTGGAACCAGTGCTATGTTTTGTGAAATCAAGAAGTACTGCTGACCTTTAACCATTGGTTTGCTTGCCCATCAGAGTCCTCACATTTTACTGGTTACAGCATGCAGGTGTCTTTGAGACACTGTAGCATAATTTTAGCTGTTTATCGGGACCTTAACTAAAACATGTACTAGCAAATGTTTCTTCAAGATGTTAAGGGTTAGACACCTTCATGAGAGCAGTTTTGTCACATTCCAAGGATATGAAAGGCTGTTTAAATCTGTCCGACTACTAGATACCACAGAGTTTAACTTCCCTTATTGGACTGTTGGCACTAACCTTAGCAAACCCAAAACATAAGGCATTCTTAGCAGTCATGGGAGAAATGATCACCCTCTGATATGGCCACATCACCTTCATAAAGAACAGCCTTCTTATTGCAGGCATCTCACACCATGAGATTAAGGTAAGTGATTGAGGGCAAAGCCTTATGCCATCCTAGAGATGATGGTCATCACATCAGTTAAAACGTTCTTAATATGGAAAGTGCTCATCAGTCTGGTAGCTGCATATTTAAAGCTTTGTCACAAAAGTGCTTGCATGTTAATACCCCCCCACACCAAAAACACCCATTAAAATAAAGTTGACATTGCCTGAAGTGAGAGTCAATATTCGAACACTCTACAGCCATGGCAGCTTGTTTGAAGCTATGCTAAGTATGGACAACAAGGCTGTGAGCATTTTCACAATCTCTTCTATGGCCTTTGCCAAGACAGACAGTGGGAGACCTTAAAAAACAGTTTTAGGGTCTTTGTGGGATCGCCCCCCTCTTCATATCCTGAGTATTTTGTGCAAGGGAGATCCTAAGCACATTGATAGATATGTAGAATAAATTGGTTTTATATATGTATGAATATAATAATATATAATAATGTATACATAATATAAATATAATGTATGTGTATATATATATATATATATATATATATAGATATATATATATAGATATATATATATATATATATATATAGAGAGAGAGAGAATGAGAGAAGTACAGATAAATGGATGAAAATCACAAGGGGGCAAAAAAACGGAGTATGTAATGTAGTGGCTTAAAATATTAGTAATCTGCTCCAAGAACCATATATATGGTTAGCATTCAAACTGTTTTTTAAGAAGTATATTTTGCCTCCACATAATATACATTTTGTGCAATTTTTCTGTTGTAGAAATACAACACTGTCATACATTTTAATTAACTAATATGCAGTTCATATTATTTATATTAAGAATTCTTTGTTATACTGAGCAAAAAAAAAATCTTAAAATTGTGTTTTTTTCCAGGACATTTTTCAGTTATTTTTTTCAGGCTATATTAAAGAAGCATTAGGAGAAGAAATTGTGAGTATTATATACCATATCGATTTTGTCAGAAGTTTTCTAATGTTATTGTCTACCTTTGCTAGTGGAGGTTGTAGTACTAAAGGCAGAGGAAGAAATGTGCTAGTTATAGCATGTTTTCCAGGGTTTAAATTAAAAGCTGTTCAATAGAAGCGTAATGGAATCTGTAAATCTACTGTGACTCGTCAGCAAAGCATCTGACATTGAAGGTGCTGAACTGTCATGCAGTTGCCTACAGGCTGAGCTTAGAGAATCTTGCTTCATATAATGTATTATTTGACAAAAGAGAACAAATAATATGATTCTGGAATGTCTGAAGCCGAAAGCAATGCAGGACAGTAACTGGTGTATTTTACAATTTTAAGACAACAAAGCATATTGAAACAAACTGTTAGTTAACCAAAATGCATTGTGGCTTTTTTATTTATCAGTTTATGACACTGTGTTGCTGCATGTAGCTTGCAAAAGTAGATTGGTAGTCCACTAACTATACAAGCATGCAGCAGAATGCATCATAAAGGTAACCATTTGAAATGTTAGGACCCACTAGAATGAGTCCCAAACCAAGGAAAATGAATGGCCAAAAGATCAGACTTTATACACTAAATCCATGGTGCCATTTCTTGGAATACAAGGTATGGTGATCTTGTAGTTGGTATATATAATAATGGGGACAGGGGAGGCTGCCCCCCCCAAAAGAAGTATAAAGAAGAAGACCGAGTTTCGAGATTTGTTTTTCACCGGGATTTCAGTCTTTTTTTTTTTTTTTCAGCTTTTCTGCCCTCAGCATTTTGAGTGCTGCCGTTTCAGTAGGGAGCCCATAGTAAATAACATCAGCTGCAAAATTGTGTTTTGACAGTATTAAATAAATAGTGATGTTCATCGTGTTACACTGCTGCAGTCATTACACTTGGGTTATCCTGCCATCAGGCGGTTCCCTAGTCAGCCTGAGTTCCAAAGTCTTGGTCCGGCGTCGGTTGCTGTCGCCTCCTCCCTGACGTCAGTGCGACAGAGGTATATAAGATGCAGCCGACGCCATTTTCTTCAGTCTTTCTTGCCGCACGGTGCCCGAAGCAAAAGCAGTTCGCAAGTACCAATCGGCCGTCTCCTGAGATTTTCACTCCGAATCCAGAACCGAAGTCTTCTACAAAGCTAAGTACCCCGTTGGGGAAACTTTTTCTTGCCTCAGACCGATGTCAGTAAAAGTTAATAACTGTATATCTTGTGGGAAGCAAATACCTCATAAGGATTTCCTTTCCTATTGTATCCCATGCCTAGGCCCAGACCACGACGTCACTGGTTGTCAGTTTCGTGCTAGGTTTAACAAGCGCACTATTAAACGTCGGTTTGATTTTGCCCGACATTATTTTGGTAGAAAATTCAATTATACCATGCCGTCGGAACTTCCGACGACCGGAATACACAAAAAGCACAAAGACAAGAATAGGCATCCGAGGCCTAAAACTGACGACAAAACCTCTAGGCCAGTCGCCGGTTCTCCGGTTTTCAGCGAGGCACCTTCGCAGCCCCTGACAACCGCTTCTGTAGAACCACAGGCCGCCTCTGACTCCCACGTGGAGATGGCTGGGCCTTTGGACGCACAAGTTATTCAGCCTACCGAGACTAACCTTTCAGAGGGATCCGGAGTAGCTGAGCAACCCACAGCTTCAGAGGGTGTCTTTAGACCTACTCAATTAAGCATTAAACCCTCAGCTAAGTCTAAGCCTCCTTTAAAATCAAAGAAACAAATACAGCATTCTCCAGGACAGGCCTCCATGCCTAAGAAACAAATGCTCAAAATGTCCGAAGACCTAATCACTCTGATCAGGGGGTCCCATCCCCCTCCTGATAAAAGGCCTAGACAGGATGCAGACTATGACTTATCTGACCAGGTGTCCATCTCTTCCTATTCATCCTCAGACCTAGGATACTCTTTACCCCCTTATGAGGATTCTGATGCTGAGAAATCAATTCCATCAGCCTCACTGCCTGAGGACTACTCCTTTGGGGAAACCCTACATACCACGAGGGAGCATTTCCACTGGGAAGGCCAGGATTACTCAGAATCCAAGAAAAGGCTCAGAGACTTCCTTTTATTACCTCAACACAGACCCATTGCTATTCCGCCAGTGTTAGATATTGTGGATGATGTGTATACTGAAATATCAGCAATTTCTACTGTCTCAGTTAAAGCAGAAAATGCTTCCAGAATCAGATCCTCCTAATTTTAAAGAAATGCAGGATTTATTGCATGCAGCTGAACAAGTGGGAAAGCATACTTTGCAATGTGGTTTTGATTCCCTAGAGGCCTCCTGCAGAGCAGCAGTTACAGGCTCTGTCATTAGAAGACATGCTTGGTTAAAAGAACACACGTTACCAGATCATGTTAAATTAAAATTATTGGATGCACCTTTGCAGCAGGATGTGTTATTTGGAGTTAAGGCAGAAGAGGTATTAAAGAAAATGGAGGATAAGGCAAAATCTATGCAAACAGTGAAGGATTTCTTACAGGTTCAGCCTCCTAGATTTAGCAGAAACTGGCCAGCTAAGAATTGGTCCTTTCCAATTACAGACAGACCTCAAAGGGGAAGATACAGATGTCCAAGAGGTAGAGGTCAAACACAAGGTCCTTATAGGCCTCGACAATGGGTTGCATCAGGCCAGAAAGAAGGGGAAGACAGGCCCCAACCATATAAAAAGCAGCTCCAATGACTTCCCACTACAGCTGCCAAAGAAATACCTCTTGGCAGCCCCCTTGGGAGGAAAACTGGCACTCTTCTACCACAATTGGAAAATGATCACCAAAGACAAATGTGTTCTCAACATTGTATTTCAAGGTTACAGGTTCCACTTTCACACTCTGCCAAAGTTAAAAGGAATGCCAAATCTGCCACCAAATCAATGGGCAGAGGCTCAAAAACAAATTACAGCACTCATGGATATGAGAGCTATTCAAAAGGTACCATCACAGGAGCAAGGACAAGAATTTTACTCAACACTTTCTGGTACCCAGAAAGGGCAAAGCCTGGAGGCCCATTCTGGATCTTTCATCTCTAAACACTTACCTGGATGTTCCGAAATTCAAAATGTTGATATTACAGCAGCTTCTTCCCATGCTGGGCAAGAAAGCTTTGCTCGTGACTTTGGACCTCAAGGAGGCATACCTGCATGTCCCTATCAGACAAAACTGCAGAAGATACCTCAGATTCATAGCTGGTTCAGTGCACTACCAATTCTCTGCACTGCCCTTTGGCTTATCTACTGCGCCCAGGGTCTTCACAAAGTGCCTGGCATCAGTAATTGCATTTTGCAGACAGAAAGAAATTCAAATTTATCCGTACCTGGACGACTGCCGGATTCAAGCAGGGAGCAAGGACATTCTTCTAAAGCATCTGGCGTTTGCAAAAAAAGTTGCTAAGTTGCCTGGGGTACACAGTAAACGAAAAGAAATCAAAACTAGTGCCCTCACAAGAGATTATATTCCTGGGTGCCAGCTTGAACACAACAGCCCAGATGCCTTATCTCACGCCAGACAAGCAAAGACAGCTGACTCAATACTTTCAATTGATGGCAACAAAGACCCAACTCCCTGCAAGAAAAATTCTGCAGGCCTTGAGTTACATGGCATCCTGCATACTACTGATTCCATATGCCAAACTGCATATGAGGAAACTACAATGGTACCTAAAGAATGTATGGTCTCAACACTGTCAAAGTTTGGAAACAGTTATACCACTAATCCCTTGCCTTCAACAGGAGTTTCAGTGGTGGGCTCAAGCTTGTCACCTCAACAGGGGACAGCCTTTTACACAACCCACAGCCA
Organism: Protopterus annectens; assembly: GCF_019279795.1. Lineage (NCBI taxonomy): Eukaryota > Metazoa > Chordata > Ceratodontiformes > Protopteridae > Protopterus > Protopterus annectens. The sequence continues at coordinate 127,020,422 of NC_056749.1, forward strand.
GGCAAACACTGACAACAGATGCATCGGATTACGCCTGGGGAGCACACACGGCAGGCAAATGTATTCAGGGCACGTGGCCCGCAGAACAATGGCATCTTCACATTAATCAAAAAGAGATGCTAGCTGTAGAAAATGCCCTTATAGCTTTCAAGGACCTGCTGCATCCAGGGCAACTACTCATAAAGACAGACAACACCACAGTTATGTGGTACATAAACAAGCAAGGGGGAACTCACTCTACCCCCTATGCAGACAAGCCATGACCTTGTGGACACAGCTATAAACCTTCAAGTTCATCTGCAAGCACAATTCCTGCCAGGAGAGAAAACCACACTGGCAGACGACTTAAGCAGAAACATCATGGATCCCCACGAATGGAAATTGAATCCACAAATATTCAGAATGATAACACAGAAATGGTGGAGCCTGGACATAGATCTGTTTGCATCCCCAGTAAACTGCTAGCTACAAAAATTCTGCACAAGGAGTTACCATTCACAAGCATGGAAAGTGGATGCCCTCTCATTCAGCTGGGAGAACCTACAAGTATACGCTTTCCCACCACTACCTCTCCTGCCAAAGGTACTCATAAAAGCCAGGCAAGAAGAGCCAAAGATGATCCTGATTGCACCAGACTGGCCACTCCAGCACTGGTACCCAATCTTAAGGAGCTTAGCACAAGAACCACCCTGGATTTTGCCTCAAATCCCACATCTGCTGACTCAGTACAACAATCAAATACTACACAGCCAGCTAAAGACCTTAAACCTAGCTGCATGGAAAATTCCTTAGTCAAGCAAGCAATGCCTCTCTCCAAAGTTGTTATGGATGTCATTCTGGAGGCCAGAAGGCCAAGTACCAGGAAAGCCTATTCGGATAAATGGAAGAGATTCTGTGCCTGGAACCAAGCTCACAGCCTTGACCCTCTTGTCCCAAACATTCCTCAGATACTACAATACTAAACTGAGATGCTGGACAAAGGCCTCTCCTTCTCATCCATCAAGATCCACGCCTCTGCCATCTCTGCTCATTGCAACACGGATCCACCAATTTTCTCTAATCCTCTGTGAAAACAGTACCTCAGAGCGGTTAAAAACATAAGACTGCCCTGTAGAGCACCTACTCCAACTTGGGACCTCAACTTTGTTTTGGAAAAACTAACTTTACCTCCTTTTGAGCCAGCTAACACAGCAAAATCAAAATATATCTCTTGGAAAACTGCTCTGCTCCTGGCAATAACATCAGCACGAAGAGTTTCAGAATTACAGGCACTAATGGCAGTGGAACCTTTCCTCATTTTCCACCAGGACAGGGTGTCTTTAAGAACTAACCTTACATTTATGCCAAAGGTGGTATCCAGTGTGGCTCTAAACCAAACTATTCACCTGCCAACTTTTTATCCTAAACCACAGAATAAAGGGGAGAGACTACTGCACTCTTTGGACATTCACAGGCAGTTACATTTCTACTTGGACAAAACCAGAGCTTTCAGAAAATCTGAGCAATTATTGGTAGCATATGCTGCAGGAGCTCAGGGAAAAGCCATTTCAAAACAGACTATTTCAAAATGGATAGGACATTGTATACGTTTCTGCTACACATACCATGGAAAACCTGTACCTAGCAGCATTAGGTCTCACTCCACCAGGGCAACAGCCACTTCAATTGCCTACCTCAGGGGAGTACCTACCAAAGATATTTTGGAAGCAGCAACTTGGAGTTCTGTACATACCTTCACCAAGCATTACCATCTGCCTCTATACTCTAAATCCAGAGTTGGCTTTGCCACTGCAGTGCCTTATAGCCACCCCTAATGCCTTATAGAACCAGCCACCCTACCTCAGCTTTGGGATTCTACCAAAGTGTAATGACTGCAGCAGTGTAACACGATGAACATAGTACAGTTTTGTACCTACCATAAATGTAGATGTTCGTGTGTATACACTGCTGCAGTCCAGGTTCCCCTCCCTCCTTCCCCTCTTACTGGCTGGTACGTACCTATGTCTTCTACCCTTTACTACCTATGGGGAGTATTTGCTGGTAGCTGTAAGTTGTTTTTTGCTTTTCTTATGTATGTTTTATTAGCAATTGGAATTATCTACCTATTTGGAGGCACCTGACATCTAGGTCAAGAAAAATTGAAGAAAATGGCGTCTGCTGCATCTTATATACCCCTGTCGCACTGACGTCAGGGAGGAGGCGACAGCAACCGATGCCTGACCAAGACTTTGGAACTCAGGCCGACTGGGGAACCGCCTGACAGCAGGATAACCCAAGTGTAATGACTGTAGCAGTGTATACACTTGAACATCTACATTTATGGTAGGTACAAAACTGTACTTTCACATCAGGTAATCTAAAAAACAACTTTACAAAAGGTAATTTCATTTCAAGAATGAACAGCAAATTGAAGTGAAACTAAGGGGAAGCCCTCTTAATGCATCAACTCTAAGGGGGAAGGGTTGGGGTAGGAAAAAAGGAATAATTATTAAAGAAGCATTCTGTCTGGAAATAATCTGACAGAAAAAAAATATGAAAAAAAATTGCTGTTTTATAGCTATAAAGCAGTAAGCCACATGGTTTCATGGGGTAAGAGTGTATGATTAAGCAGTACAACATATTTTTAACCATTAAAAAATATGTACAGCCAAGAATGATAAAAGAATAAAAGTTAGCATCATGTACAAGGCAGTGGTTGTGATCTTATAAAGAAACATGCTTAGGAAATCAGCATGTACCAGCATGTGGTGCAAGGTTTCAGGACAAACGGGCTCCAATCATTGCACCACAAGACTTGCCCGTAACTTGTACCCCCTCTCCTTCTGTAGATTCCTGAGTTATGCTGCATGATGTAGCTGTGCGTAGCACGCCTTCTCCTGCAGAATCCTCTACTCCATTTATCTGCATAATGCCCATGCTTGTTCCACAGACCCATGATCCAGAGCTGCAATACTCAGTGGTGCTGCTGTCACCCATGCAAAAAGCGACAGCTGACACTTTCCCCTGCATGATGGGTAGGCTAGCAGTGGCAACTTACTCTTATCCTACCTGGAGAGATCCTAGAGGTGCCTGAGCTGATAGTAAGTCATGTGTCACATGCACCATTGTCAGGGCTTTATCCCTATATGGAATGGAGCATGTGCCATAAAAAGGCTTATGCAACTTGTAGGCAATAGTGCTAGATGGTAATTCTTCTCATTTTTAAATAATACTTGTTATTTAATTTAAAATAAATAAGCATTAAGCAAAATTTTAACAACTGTGTCAGCCATGCAAGTTGAGCATTGTGACACAAAAAATAATTAGTAGTCTAAAGTCATCTTCATGCTCAGTGGCAGTACCCAGAATCTCTGCATCTCACATTATAAAATGGTATCCATTCTCTCATTAAATATTCTCCTTAGTAAAACATAACTTGAATAAGGGTAACTCTACAAAAAGCAAGACCAGCTATTTATTTCAGTGTAGGAGTTTATCTGGAAAGCTACTGGTTTTCCAGGTGGAGCGGAAAGAGACTAATGAAGTACTGGTAAAACATAAAATGTGGGGTGGGAGGACTACAGGGCGCTCATATCCTTGAAGCTTGTAAAACACCTGCTCATTGCGACTTGTTTGAAAAGCAAGTGCTCAAGCTCCCACTGACCCTGTCTCATATTTCTATGTAGCCATCCCAACACCCATTCTTATAAAACTATACCAGAACCCAAACTCTAACCCTAAAACTCCTACAGTGTTCCCAGGCCGAATCCTCAATCCCTTAGCCGAAACCCCCATTCCCCCTCCCTAACCATAAATTCCCTGATTGCTCTCTAAACCTAAATCTCCAAACTCCTGCCTAAAACTAAATTTCCCAATCACTCTGTAAGCCTAAAATGCCCTGCCTGCTCCCTAAGCCTAAAATCTCCCTCACACTCCATAAGCATAAAATGCCCCTTCCTCTCCATCCACACGGCTGTTTGCCCAAACTCATATTCTAGTTTGAGCATGAGCAGCAAGTAACACAAACTACAAGTCTCTTGAATCCATGACTTCATGTCGGTGTTTTTGAGCACTTGGGTCTTGACTGCCTGTGCTGTTCCCAGGTGGGGTTCTAGGCTCAGTTACAGGTGTCACCTCCTCCACCATTCTCTTTTTGTAGCATTAATTAGTACTTCATTCCTGCAGCATAAATTCCTCAGGATCCCCATCTAATATCTTGTAATTTGCTTTTACTTGCAATAAATTCCTACGTATATCTAAATTCTGTTCATAAGATAACATTCAAACTTTCACTCTTTGTCAGTTTATTTATAACTGTTGAATATATTTCTAGTAAGGTTTGCATTGCTGAGTATTCCTTCCTCTTTGCTAATTGATATTTATTTTACATTCCTTCAGCTGAATGAATCTTTTGCTAAATTTTTGTTAATAAATGAGTGTTAATACTTGACAATTGTTATATTCACAAATGGAAGCATACACTGTACAAAGATTCTTTTTCCTTTTCACACTGAGAGTCAAGCTTCTCACAAACAAACAAATCCAATAGCTAATTCTGTGAATTCACCACACGAATGGCTAAATCCAGTAATGGATTCTTGGAAAACGCTATACAAACAGATAAATCTTATAATGGATTCTGAGAATTCACCAAAGTTTTTTAAAATAAAGTAACCTGATCATTTTCTTGTTCTGTTCCTTAAACCATAATTGCATTATCTTAATTTGATAACAATGAAATAAACATAGTGCTATGTTTTAAGTATATCTGTTTTTTTTTGTAATTTTTAATATTACCTTTTAATCTGAGTATTTTTGATAATAAAGAGAAGGGATGCTTATGAGCAACTTCCGCAGAAAATTTCATCACATCTGGCACACAGCTGAGTCATTTTAACCTCTTAATTTGATCCATGTCCTCGTTCGGTATAAGGGAATGGTCATTATCACCTGTACTCATTAAGTTATTATTTATTTATTTATTTGACATTTGCTAACCAGGAAAGTCCAACTTGGAACGAAGCCAGTTTTCAGCATAGGCCTCGAGAGAAATGCTCCAGACGCATGTGTTTGTATGTTGTTGAATTGTAGAGCTTTCTTCTTCAATGCGGACTTCCACTGACACTCCTAGTAGCACAAAACCCATGCCTTTACTTGAAGATGCTGAAAATAAAAATGAGTTACTTATTTTCCTTCCCTGATCATGTTTGTTCGTGCCTTCTGATATCATTTCATAGTCTGATACCTTTTTGAAGATTTCCAGGCATACACAGAGCCTGTCATAAAGTCATATTGTTCTGCAGTATGTCTTTTTTAGATAGCTCAGGATATTTGTTATGTCTTTTTCAGATAGCCCTGGATGTTTGTTATGTCTGTTTCAGACATCTCAGGATGTTTGCTAGGATGATGATTGATAATTTAATATGTCTTTAGGTAATGTGTCTTCTGTGGAGTGCTGAATTTGTTTTTATGTTTCACAGCTAATGTATATTGTTTAGAAAGATGCTCAGTCAGTATTTCTAACCACTTGGCCATACACACGAGACACCACTATCATTTGATTTTAAATCTTGTTCTTCAGCAATGGAAAAACAGGGTGTTATATTAAAGTGGGAACATGTAGACAACATTCCTTTATGATAGTTAAGGTACAGTTCTCAATCCCTTCCTTTTTTAATGAAGTTTGTGCCATAATTTTTAAAGTTATCGCCCAATCTCTGTTGTCTCCCCACTATCCAAACTCCTCAAAAAATGCATTCATAAACATCTACTTCACCATCGCACACACAACTTACTCACAGCCAACATGGCTTTCACCCTTCACACAGTACAAGAACAGCACTTATCTCTTTTATGGATACTGTACAAAAATATATTGACTCTGGTAATATTACTTATGTAGTACTACTAGATCTGTTGAAGGCTTTTGATACAGTATCACACAAAAAACTTCTACAACACATTTCTAATATTGGCTGCACCCCATCTACCCACCAGTAGTTTAACAGCTACCTTGCAACTAGGCAACAGTCTATAAAATTGCAAAATACTCTATCAGAATATCAAAGTAACCAAATTGGAGTACCACAACTCTATCATTTTTGCCAACGACCTTCACACTATTTCTCCTCTAAGCTCTGTTATCCAATATACAGATGATACTACCATAATCTCCTCCTCAAATAACCTGCAACACCTCCAGCAAATAACACAATACCTTCACCAGAATTGAAGCCTGGTTAACCGAATCACAACTACTCCTTAATACCAACAAAAACCCCCACTCATCTGACTTTCATATTTTCTCCCAAAACAACACAGAAACTGAAACTGTATTCCATGCTAAACTATTGGGTATTACCATTGAGAATAAACTTATATTTGAATACCACATTTCTAATGCTATTAATAAAACCCACTGCAAATTAGGACCCTATGCATACAGAAACATTTCATGGACAGCACCACCAAAAAAGCTCTCGCCAACACTTACTTGCTCCCTTGCTCTATTATATGGTGCCCCCATTTTCACCAACCTGTGCTTATCTCTACAAAATAAGCTCCAGTCCTGCTACCGTAAAATCAAATTTGCCACAGGCAGCTCATACCACTCACACCACTGCTAAGCCTTAAGAGAATTAAACTGGCTGTAATTTCCACATCACCTTAACCTCCTTCAACTGTCCATAGCTCATAAAATTGGCTACAGCCCTGCTCTTAAGAACATTCTAATACCCTACAGCCCCACCAGAACACTTTACTCTGAAAATAAACAACTCCTAGCTGTCTATGTACCAAACAAAAGAGCTGGGCGCTGCCTTTACTCGTATGTTGTCGCTAAACTTTGGAACTCACTTCCAACCAGCATAAACACCATCGATCTACTAAGTAGTCATTTCTGCCCCTGCATCTATCCAAACAGATAAACCATCTTACTCTTTTTCAGTTTCCCTGTAGCTTACCTCAAATTTTACCCCTCAAAACCAGTAGGAAACTCTCTTGATCTAGAAGTTATTTTAAACGGGTCTATATCACATCGTCAAACTTTTATAAGTTCGAACAATGTAATGTCGAACCCAAAAGTCCGAAATCGTACAATAACGAACACACAGAACAGTGATTTTTTTCCCCAAGTAAAAACATTGCAGTTCCCTGACAAAAAAAAAAAAAGATAAACCTTAAACTAAAACTAAAGTGGGGGGCTTTGCCCCCCCCCCCCCCACTGCCCTACTTAAACATACAAACTCCGAGATCGTACCACAGTGGATGAAATAGCAAAGCCCCGAAAACAGCCCACTGATTTTTTTCCCTGGGAAAAAAATCGATGTGCCGTGGCTTCGCTATTTTTGCGTTTCAGACTTTTGGGTTCGATATTACATCGTTCAAACTTATACAAGTTTGACTATGTGATATAGACCCATTTTAAACCACTCTATTCTTACTGTTGATCTTTCTAACCTTAACTGTCATTCTAAGCCTCATCCCTTTAAAACTACCTCTCTATTGATTTTCCCTTTCTTACCTTTCAACCTATTCAGTATTTACAATATATGTATATATATATATATATATATATATACATACATGGGTCTACTTCATTTGCCCTAACTTCCGATTGACCAACACCCATTTGCCCGACATCAAATGACCAAAATTTCATTTGAACGACACTTCATTTGACCGACAAGTGTTATTGGCAAGTAAATGGGATATGCCCCCTTCCCCACTGTAGTGCGACCCTGGAGTTAGAATATATAGTTGGGGGGGTGGGGGGCACAGTCACCCACTTAATTTTATATTATAATGTTTAGAGTACCGTTGTTTGTTTTCAAAGTGATATTTAATATCTGCCCCTATTTTGGGGACTTTTTCCCCTGTTCTGTCATGCTTTGTTCAGGTTTTTTGTGCTAAGAGGTTTTGGGATATGCAGCTATCCATTATATTATGAATGTCAGTAGGGCCCCACAGACCAAGTACACTGCTTTCCTTTTCCCGCTTTACCATTTGTTGATGATGTCTCCAAGTATCGGAAAACAAACAAACAACAGTACTTATATATAGGACATCCCTTCAGTTTCACTGTCTTTATTACTACCATTTTGGGCAGTTACGTTATCTGCGACCTGCTCATTGCGGTTTCTCAGCACTGCATGTACATTCATGATGTTTGGAATATGGTTGCGATAATACGTAAGTACCTAATATTGAATACCTGTTAAAATAGAACGACTCTTTACTAGCCAAAATAGATGACCTTGAGAACAGGTCCCGTAGTAACAGCATTCGTATTTTTGGTCTACCAGAAGGAACAGAAGGTAACAATATAGTTAATTTGTTGTCTACCTGGCTCCCTAAAACTTTAGATTTGCCTGAAGATGTCTCTTTTGGTATATAGAGAACACACAGATCTCTGGTTAATCCTGTATTTAAGTCCAGTACTTTCCAGAGGTCCATTGTGGTTAAATTTATTTAATCTCAGGATGAAGAACTAGTACTCAAAACTGCCCGGACTAAGTTACCTCTTAAAGCAGAAGGAAATTTTATTTGTTTTGATAATGATTATTCAGCAAAAGTGATGTCTAAAGGGAAAGAGTTCCTTCCCCTTATAACAGAACTTACGAAAAAGCAGATATAAGTACATTTACTGTTCCCGGCCAGGCTGAAGATTTTCATTTCTAATAGGGTTAAATTCTTTGAAGATCTTGACCTTGCATTGTCATATCTACAAACTAACAACATTTTTGAGCAAATACAGGATATGGACTGGCTCATTATATTGTTAAAAATACGAATGGAAATAAAACAAATGAGAACAAGAAGAAATTAAGGGGAAAATAGTTTTCCTGTTTTCATTATTTACAAAGGAAATAAGATGTCAAGGATTGTTTTTTTTTCTTTTTATGTAAGCAAGCTTAGTTGTACTTCTTTACATATCTTTACTAGCAAAACATGAAATAACAACATGCTCAATTATAACATAAATAATCAGAAAATCAACAGGCAGTCTACTAATGTAAGGTAATTGAATTCCTTTTTTCTATCTTATGCTTGTCTATTTTCCAGATAATTAAGAATAATTTTCAATAAGCCATGACAAAACATTATTAGTTTCCCTTAAATGAAGTGTACAGCATGTATACTAGTGTATATGAACTTGAAGGGTTGCATACAGAATTGCTTACTCAGGAACTAATGCATACTTTACATTTGGAATAGAAAATGGCCACAGTATAACACATTGCTGAATTTAAAGTTGTTTCTAAAGGGAAATGAACACTATGAGTGACATTTCATACTTTCTTTTTATAAAAAGGAAAATACATTAACAGCGTTAAATGAAATTGCTACTTAAATGGTATACTAAAAGAAATGACAGATAAGCATCTTTACCTCGATGTGGAAGCAACTCAGTGTAATCATTAAGTACAGTAACATTAGAAAAGCTGTTTCACTAAAACTAATAGTAAAACCTAAAAGCTACCTGTCTTCCTCGTGCATAGATTTAGATATGCCACTGTTCTATTTAATAGAATGATTTATGATGTGCTGGATTGGGGAGGGGGTGATTGCAGTTGCTATGGATATGTGTTTTGATGCTGTTTAACAGTAGAGAGATTGTAAAGTTTTAAATGGCTTTCAAATGGTCTGTTTTCATAGATGAAATGTTCAGGTTCAATATGAAAGATATGGAAATTGTTGTGAGTGATGGGTTGTCCCTCCTATGTGGGGTTCTTCTGTGGTAGTTAGATATGAAGCCCCTCTGTCTATAGCTTGAGCTTTTTTACTTAATTTATAACACTTGAAGCTTTCTCTGGTAAACAACTAGAGTTCAGTTGGAATTTTTGCCTAAACAAGAGAACACAGCTTTTCATGTTCAGAGACTCTGATTGACAGGCAGCTTTAGAAGGTTAATTTGAATAAAAGGTGGACTCTTAAATATGCATTAGCTCAAAATTCACTGCAACTATAGTTAAACATACAAACTGGCATTGAAGAAAGGAAACACGTTATGTTACACATACTGTGATATATTTTTCAATACATGTAAATATATTTTGAAAGCAAGCATTAAAAGTTTGATAGTATTTGTCAGTGAATGGTAAAATTAATATATATATATTATGTTTAGAGCTTCATTATTAGAGGCTTGACATATACGATATGAATATGTTGTCAGTACACTCAAAAGTCTCATAAGTAAAGCAAAACGGTACTTGCATATTATTGCATCCACATTTCCAACCTGTGATACTTTGTTATGGTGGTGCTGCGGTAGCGTTGTCGCCTCACAGCAAGACGTTGTGCCATTCGATTCTCAGCTAGAGCATCTTCTGTGTGGAGACATGCGTAAATGGGCATACCTTCGTTGAAGGTTGTGCGTCAGAGCTGGCAAACTCGGCACGTAAAAAATCTACTGCCAATCATTAGCGGACCGGAGTTCTGCTATGGCGACCCCTAACCGGGAAAAGCCGAAAGACACAGATACATTGTTATGGTTTGACAAAAATATTTTCAAAAAGTAGAAGCTTGTTTTGTTTTCTTTAATAATGTTGTTTTCACCACTGTAACTGTACTCGTGTAGTGTGTTTTGTATAGTCTTTGTAATGTTGTTAGGTTAGTAGTTTGAGTATTTGAATGCTGGTAGCATATTGCATTGTACTGTTAACTTGTCATTGATGAACAGAGGACTGAAAATCTGGACCGTTGAGCACATCTGAACTTTTACACCTTCATAGTGTACTTGATCAGTCAAGTTTTCTCAGCTTCATTTTGGAATTGATTAAACATAAATGTATTGAGAAGTTGTTACATATAAGTAATCGTAGAGGTTTGTCTGCATGTAGTATATTACCTTGATTACTCACACTTGCTGGTAATGACAGCAGTGCTCCTGTTATGTGCATTAATAATAGATCTGTACAGAATGGCCATGAGTTTTATGTCGAAAGATACGTTAGCAGTACCAGCTCTTAAAGGCACTGCTATTAATATTTCGGAGAACTGTTGAATTGATTTCTGTTAAGACCTGTAAAGTAACTGTGTGTCTGATTCATCCTCAGGTTGTTTTTAACAACTGTCATTTATTTCTGAAGAATAACATTGGTTCATAACAGTTTATGGTCTGCATTTATTCAATTTACACATTTTTGCCAACGATTCTATGCCGTTGCTTATGTACTGGGCACTGCTTCTCCATTCTACAAAAGTGTGTGTTACTTTAAATCATCATTTACATTGCAAGTGAACATAACCTTTGATTTTCTTTCAGATAGTTGTCTTTACAACTAAGTTATAAATCCATGTTTCACTCTTTCTATTTCCTCTCAGACTACATGTCAGGGTGCTTACGTGTTATCACAATCAGATTTCGAACAGGAGAAGCAGCTGTATGTCTTGGAAAAGAACCATATCCCCTGTTTGAAATGTGGTTGCAATAATACGTAAGTACCAACAAAAGAAGTAATAGACTGTATACTTGACCGAAATAACATAGGATGCTTTAATTTACAGTATTAAACCTCTGAATATAGACAGTCAATGAAATATTGTTTAAACATTGTAGAACAACAGTTCATTTACTTTAATATAATCTTACAAATAGAAGTATCTTAAAGTACATCTGTCTTATGGTGGGACACACCACAAAACATTTTAAATTGTTGTGCATCAGTCTTTCATATTTTATACTATTACTTGATGAATTTCAAAACTATGTGTAGATAAGGAACAATAATAAGAGATGTAAGCATATCTTACTTTAACACCTTAATGAACACATAAAACTGGAGAATGTATATGTTAAATAACTTAAGATGTGAAATAATTGTTCTACTATTATATATTAACAATACTTTAAGGGATAAAGGTCCATCTTTATTTTACTGTTAATGGTACCATATTTAATTGTAGTGGAGTAGACTTTTTTCTGTTGATTTTTTTGTCAAGAGTATCGGATGGATGTGTTTGCTTGGATGGTTACACTATTCAAGCAAGGAGTGTTAGACGCCATGGGGGTAAGATGGATTTTAAAAGCAAATGTTTAAAGATAATTATTTTCTTTTAGCTTTTTTGAGTGTTCAAAAGTCAAAAGGCAGCATCATTCTACCAAGAGACTTTAATTGTATATTCTCAGCAAGCGACAAAATAGGTAAAAGGATAATACAGGCACCAGCTAAGGCATTTTTTAAATTTACTGAATTGTTTCATCTTAGAGACATAAATGAATTTTCAGAACCAAGGTCATTATTTTTTTACCCATTATTCCCATAGATTTGTAACGCAATCCAGAAATGACAGTTTGTCTGTAATGACCAGACTGATACAATAGGCAAAGTCAAAACAATAACCTGTCCACTTTCAGATCACAATGCAATTACCTTTGAGCTGTTTTTGAAATCTAATAATAATGTTAAAATCAGAACATTACCAGCATATATAACTTGTTTAAAAGAATTTAAGGACTTTTTTAAATAAAGAAATCCTTTCCTTTATAGAAATGAATAATAAAGAAGATACTTCAGGAATGTATTTATGGGATGCACTAAAAGCATATCTTTTTGGTAGTCACTAACTGGTTGTCAAATAAAAAATGGGTAAAAGCAAACTATACTCAACCTTGAGAAGTTTAAGATAATTAACTTCTGTATTAACTCAAAGCCTATGCACAATTTAACCACAAAAACAAAAGCACTCAGTAAGTCCCATCACATAAAAGAAGTCCACTCACATAGGAAGAAAAGTAACAGAAATAGAAGGTGTTCTAAAGGAATTAAGATATTATTATAATAAAATCAATCAAAATAATGTATTAACCAGTCCATAAGAAGTAATTAAAATAGTTATTAAAAATATAAAAACTAAACTGATGACCAAATGAAATTAATTGACAAATTGATCTCTCTGTCTGAAATTTAAACTCAAATTTCTAAACTGAAACCTAATAAAATATCAGGTAATGACGGGATTATATCTGAACTTTATAAGCTGTTACTCAAAGAAACTCTAGACATACTACACAAGGTTTTTTCTATAGTGATGGACCTAGCTAAAGTTTCTCCTTCTTGGAGATATCTCTCCAATTTTAAAAGCTGACAAGGATCCAACTCAATGCTATTCATACAGGCTGATTTCACTTTTAAATGTAGGTTATAAATTGTTCATGGCAATTCATGTTAATAGATTAAAACATTTTCTACCCTCCATGATTGACAAAGATCAGACTGGCTGTATCTTAAACAGGAATACTTATGATAATATTAAAAGAATAATCACAATAACTGGCTATGCAAATAAAACAAAAGAGAACTTAACACTAATGAGTCTTGATGTTAATAGTGCATGTTCTATAGTCCTATCTCGCCTTCATTCTTACATATGGGTTCGGAGCCGATCCTCAGTTCCGACTTGGCTGATTACAAAGCTTGAAGTCTCTCAGTTGGCTCGTGGCAAAGTAGGTATCCCATAGTGCACTAATAAGAATCCCCAGATCTTGTTTGCCATGTCTACGAGTTCAGAAGTGCTTCTTTCTTGGCCGTGGCTAAGTTGGGTATTTTGATTACTGTTATTGTTCTTATTGATATTTTTGCATATAATATAGCTTAGTTTACATAGTTTAGGTCGTAGTTATTATAGATAGTAAATAGTAGTGTGTTTTGCTATTTTTCTGACTTTGTTGTTGAGAACTTGTTGGCCGTTTCTAGGTCTGTTTTTGTTCTCCGAGTGGTATCCCTTTCTGTGTGCTAGTTTTTTTAGACAGTTTTTCTATTAGCGCAAGTCCGTGTTTGTGTTAGGACCTTTTTCTTCTAGTATTGTATTTTACTAGAATAGTATTCTTGTGTGCAGTGTTGTTTACTATTCTTATTAGCTAGTATTTAGCCTGTTTAAATTTACATTTCATGGCAGCCTTCCTTCAGACTTAGCTTCTTTCCTGTTTAGACAGCTAGGTCCGTTTAAGTTAGAGGACCTAGTCCTCTATTAACCTTTTTTCTGGTGCTGTTTCCTCAACAGGGCTAGGCCTGTTTAAGTTAGAGGACCTAGTCCTCTGTTTTGTTGTTCTTCTTGTGTGTTTATCTTTAGCAGCACTAGGCCCATTTAAGTTAGAGGATGTAGTCCTCCGTTGTCTTTTCTTGTGTGCAGTGATTCTTGCAGGGCGAGGCCCGTTTAAGTTAGAGGACCTTGTCCTCTCCTTCTGATTTTGATAGTGTTCTGTTTGTGTGAAACATGTCTAAGGACCATAAACCTTCAGGTTTTAAAAAGTGTCTTAAGTGCTCCCAAAAAATGTCAATAACTGACAAGCATAGTAACTGTGCTTACTGTCTCAGCGCCATTCATTTTCAGGAAACATGTTCTTTCTGTCACTCCTTCAGCTCTCAAGTTCTCCAAGAAAGGAGGAACAAACTAATCCTGAAAGGTCTCCTTAAGCCTTCCTTTGAGGAGGATTTAGCCAGCTCTTCATCCTCACACTCCAAGTCTCCTTCTTCAAAGAAAGAGAAGGTCAAGTCAGCCAAGAGACATTCCCTGCCCCAACTTTTTTGTCTGGAACTCCTCAAAAAGTTTTGATATTGGACGGACAAGGCTTCTACCTCTTCAGCTCCACTGCCCTCGGAGCTGGTCGAGGTTATCGATATTGACACTCCAGCTGTCGGCCCCAAGTTTTTCGGAGCCGACCACTGAGAATTTACCTCGGAGCTGGTCCAGAGAGTTATTGCCGGTCTCCCCAACTTTACGATCTCCTATATTGCAGAGATCTAGGTTGCCTACTTTGTCATCCAGATCCTCCAAGAGCCTTTCTGAAGAGGATGTAGAGAGAGTAGTGCTTAGACTCTTGAAGTTGTCGGCTTTACCAAAATTGTTACTGGCTGCGACCCAGTCTGTTCTGGAGCCATTTAAGTCCATTCTTCCTGTTGCTGTTCCTCCTTCGAGCCATGTTGGCCCTTTGGAGCCAGAGCTTTCAGTGCCATTTGTTGTGGAACCCTCGGTTCCAGCACCTCTTGTGTCTGTCTCAGAGCCGAGTTCCGCTCCAACACCTTCGGTACCGTCCTTGGTGTCTAGGAGCCAAAGCTCACCAGTCGGCCCCGACAGGAACGCTTAGACCCAAACTTCTTCGGTTCCAAGCCTACCTCTCGGTGCGTCGGCTAGGTTGAGCTCGGATCCTACATCCATCTCGGAGCCGATCGCTTTGGAGCCGAGGGCTACTTCCATTTCCTCAGAGCCAGGACTGTCCTCAGAGCCAGAGAGATCTGCATTTGAGATGATGAGGAGCGTGCTGTTTAGGTCGTCAGCTCTGCACAAGGGTACCGATGCTCTTCTCCCTCAAGCACCGACCTCTGTCTCGGAACCATCTCTCTCTCTCTCTTGGCAGCAGAGACCCGCAGCCTCAGGAGCTCCCATTGGGTGGCCCCCAGTCTTTAGAGACCTCCCCAGAATACCTTTCTGAGGAGCCCCCTTGAAAGAGAACTTGCAAGAGGAAGCATGTAGACTCCCCAGATGAGTCCTTCACCTCAGACACTCACCTCGAGGAGTCAGAATGGGTCCCTAGGTCATCCTCTGATGATATCTCCTTTGTAGATATCTTAGAGATCCGGCTGGCCCACTGTGACCCCTTTTGATGAGGAGTCAGTGTACCTGAAGGCTTTCGGGTCTCAACCTTCAGCCTCTTGGGTGTCTCCACCTTTAGATGAGCTCCTCGACCTAGTTTTTTGAAAGACGTGGGAAACTCCTGATGCCGTGGAACCAGTCTCCAGTAGGCCCAACAAATTTCACTCACCCCCCCCCCAAAAGAGAAAGAGTTCTTGAACAAAGGTGTGCCTGTAGATGCCATGGTGGTGGCAGCGGCAGCCACAAAGAAGGAACTAGTGGAGACTTCTACATCTGTCCATCCACCGAACAAGGAGTCTCGAACGATGGATAGATACGGGAAGCGTATCTTCTCTTCAGTGGCTTTTACACTCAGATCGCTGAATTACCTCACTCATTTTACTAGGCTTCAAAAGAAATCTCCTAAAGGAACTAGGAGATACTCTCAAAGGTACATCAACTGAAGGAGTCCCTGAGAAAGTTGCTGCTCAGTTGACCACCTTAAACTCCATTGTTAACTCCTTCATGAGGCTGATATCCTACGCAGCAGATGGAGTGAGTAGGGCAGTGGGTTCAGGAGTTTCCTTTAGGAGACACTCCTGGATGCGTTTATGTAACTTTGTGGAGCCCTTCAAATCTACTTTTACCAATGCCCCCTTTGACGGTTCCTCTTTGTTTGGACCAAAGGTAAAAGATACACTCACCAGGTGCGAGCAGGAAGGGAAAACTCTCTCTGCCATGGGAGTACGTTTTTCCATCCCTTCTAGACCATACCACAAGGGTCAGAGAGGCAGGAAAATGTGGTTCAAGGAATCCCAGAGATTTTTCCCGGACGTACAGGGTGATTCCTTCTTCAGCAGCAGAGGAGGAGGGGGAGGAGCTAATGGTAGACGTCGCCCTAGAGGCGGGGGGGGGGGCCTGCAAAACCAGGGTGGTCACTATTCCTTTTGTAGATGTCCGTATCAGCGCTCCTGAAGTGGTGCCCGGCTGTGCTTCTCTGGAGCCAGTTAGCAGTCACTTATCTTTGTATCCAGAAGCCTGGCTCAACATCACCCAAGACAAGTGGGTACAAAGAATAATTACCAGAGGATACTCCATACCCTTCTTTCTCCCACCCCATACCACCAAGAAGATCGCAGATGTTCCACCCAATCACAGGGATCAAGCAACCATAGAAGTTCAAAAGTTGCTTACAAAGAGAGTCATCCAAACCGTCCCCGCAGACCAGATAGGATTCGGAACTTACTCCAGATTCTTTTTAGTGCCAAAACGAACAGGGGACTGGAGGCCCATTTTGGACCTCAGCAAATTAAACGAATCATTGAAGAAGTCCAAGTTCCGAATGCTAACACTGCAGTCTATACTCTCTCTGTTAGGAAAAGACAATTGGATGTGCTCCATAGACCTCCAAGATGCATACTACCACATCAAAATGGACAGGGCATCAGGAAGTCATTTACGCTTCCGTCTGGGAGCCAGTCATTACCAATTTTGTGCTCTGCCCTTTGGTCTCACCACAGCCCCCAGGGTGTTCACCAAATGCATGGTGGTAGTGACAGCTCACTTGAGACATCTTGGATTCCAAGTGTTTCCCTACCTGGACGACTGGCTCCTGACCGCCACCACCAGACACCTACTTCTACAAGCCAGGGATTCAGCCATCCAGCTCTGCACCCAGCTAGGGATTACGATAAATTGGGTAAAGTCTGCCTTGTCATCCTCTCAATATGTGACTTTTATAGGTGCAGAGATAGACACAGTTGCCATGATGACTAGTCTTCCTGCAGCCAGAATACAAAATCTCAGACAACAGATATACAGTTTACTTCTTCAATAAAGAGTCAAAGCCAAGACAGTGCTGAAACTTTTAGGGACCATGGCTTCTACCATAACTCTAGTTCCACTAGCCAGAGTACGTATGTGAATCCTTCAATGGCTACTCTTTTCCCAGTGGTCTCTTCAACAACTGCCTCTGTCTCATCCTATTCTGAAAACAGAATCTTGCAAAAGCCTGATCAACTAACGACAGGAACACCTTTCCTTCCTCGCCAACCCACTGCTACTCTGACCACGGATGCCTCCCAGATAGGGTGGGGGGGCATTATCTTGGCAGGACTGTCCAAGGCACATGGCAAGATCACGAGGCTCACTTACATATCAGTGTCCTAGAGATGAGAGCAGTGCTACTAGCTTTGCAAGCACTTCACGACTTTCTTCCTCTAGGGATGATAGCAACCCAATCGGGCAATATGTCAGTGGTATGGTATTTAAACAAGGAGGGACCAGATCTTACCCCCTATGTCAAGAGTCTCTTCGTGTTTGGCAGTGGGCGATATCTTCCCAATGCTTTCTAGTAGCAAAGCATATCCCAGGGACACCCAGTGTGATAGCCAACAAACTCAGCAGGGCAATCTTGATGCGTCACGAGTGGTCTCTGAATCAGAAAGTCACGGAACACATTTTCCGCAAATGGGGACAGCCTTGATGCGATCTGTTTGCCAGTCCAATCAACGCCAAATGCAGCAGCTACTCCTCCCTTATCCCCCCTCCAGGGGAGACATTGAGAGAACCACTTGTTCACATTTGGCCTCCAGGACTTCTTTATGTATTTCCCCCCTTTCCACTGATATCGAAGGTGATCCAGAAAGCAAAGACTTTGGGAAGCAGAAAGATTCTTATCACTCCTTACTGGCCTCGTCAGATTTGGTTCCCCTTTCTTGGGCCTCATCTTCTAGATGATCCATGAACATTGGACCCAGTTCCAGACTTCTTGACACATGTCATGCACCCTCCACACCCTCAAATTGACAGCGTGGCTGCTCCACTTCCATCCCTAGTCAGGCTTCATGATTTTTTACCTGCAGTTACCCATATCCTCAGGTCTTCCCACAAACCTTCCACGAGGAAATTATACGCTAGCAAATGGAAAAGATTTTCTTTCTGGGCAAAAGAGAAAAACATAGATCCTAATACAGCCTCATTCCCTTGGTGTTAGAATTCCTAACCAAACTTTTTCATCAGGGATCAGCTGCTGCTACAGTCAAAGTTCAGCTGGCAGCGATCTCCAATTTTCATTTGGGACAATGTGAGCCTAATCTTATGGCTCACAGATTGTGCAAAATTTTCCTTAAAGACACTACCTTGCTAAGACCTCCTTTTCATGAACCTGTATCTCCTTAGAATCTAAATTTCATTCTGTCCAAACTTACTTCAGACCATTTTTCTGTTGGCTGTTACATCTGCCAGAAGAGTATCAGAGTTACAAGCACTGTCAGTCAAACCTCCTTAGTTGATTTTTCAGAGACAGAGTTTCCCTTCGTACAAACCTGTCCTTCATCTCCAAGGTTTGCTCCCAGTCTAATTTGAATCAAACTATCGAACTGCCAGTATTTTTTCCTAATCATTCAAACAGGGCAGAATATAAACTTCATCATCTTGATGTTCACAGACAGTTAAGGGTATATCTACATAGAACCAAGGAACTTAGAAAATCAGACCAATTGTTCGTATCTTTTTCTGAGACAAGGAAAGGTATGCCAGTCTCTAAGATAACTATCAAATTGGATTTCTAACTGTATCATGTTTGTTTACTCTTCCAATGGCAAGGAACTCCCATTTAAAATTAAGGCTCATTCTACCAGATCCATATCCACATCTGCTGCCTTTCAAGCCAAAGTCCCAATTGACAGTATATGTGCAGCAGCAACTTGGGTTACCCCTCATACCTTTTTTACTAATTACAAATTGGATTTGGCCACAAGGGTAGAGCCTCCTTTGGTTCCACAGTTCTTAGTATTTTCCCGTGAGCCACCCGAGAAAAAGGTGCTGAATGAAGAATGAAGGCGAGATAGGACTACAGAACATAAAGAAGTTATGTACTCATCGTAACGTTCCATGTTTGTAGTCCATCATTCTTACAACCCACCCACCTACCCCCGTCCATGTATCCTTGGAGGATCTGGGGACAAGATAGTATTCCTCTTCTGTAGGGTGGAGTCCTTTCAGCTTTGTTGTTCCTTGTGGAAATTTTTTCTATCACTTTTATAGTCAGCAGGAAACAAGATCTGGGGATTCTTACTAGTGCACTATGGGATACCTACCTTGCCATGAGCTGACTTAGAGATTTGTAATTGGCCGAGTCGGAGCCAAGGATTGTCTCCGAAGCCATATGTAAGAATGTAGGGCGAGATGGACTACAAACATGGAACGTTATGGTGAGTACATAACTTCTTTTCTTGACTCGATAAACTGGAAATTTCTCTTGGTGGTTTTAGAAGATTATAATTTCTCAAGTAACTTCACACATCCTAATCTCATTTATGATTGTTTTGTGAATGTTAAAATAGGTACTTTTACTTCTGATTCTAAACAAATTTTGAAAGGAACCAGACAAGGATGTCCTCTTTCACCTCTGCTTTTTACCATAATTATGGAACCATTTGCTAATTTTCTCAAATTAAATGTGATATTAATGGTATTAACATAAATGAGAATTTAAAATCTAAAGTTCAGCTGTTTGCTGCTGTCATCCTTCTGACATTAAATGATAATGATAATTCTTTATCTGCAGTTTTCTCAGCAATGGATCTATTTCAAAGAAAATCTGGTTTAACATTTAATTATGACAAAACAAAAATCCTACCTATAAATACAAAGAATAGGATAACAAATGCATTAAATATATTGTCAAAGAGAAGAAAATGAATTATTTAGTAATTATAACAGATAACATTAGAGATATAATACATTATAATTATACTAACAATATAAACAATATAAAGTTTCTAATAGACAAATGGAATAAAATTCTCTTCATGGTGGAAGAGAGGCTATCTATAATCAAAATGATTATTGTACCAAAAATCTTGTATATTAAATGATCACTAATAATACAGCCCACAAAACGTTGTATTAAAGACTTTAACACTTCAATTTTTAGATTTGTTTGGTATCCCAATAAACCAAGAATGGTTTTAAACCATATATGAGAGACTGGGCAGCAGGTGAGATAGTGTTACCAGATCTAGATCATTGTTGCCTCACAGCAAGAGGTTCTCCTGTTCGATTCTCGGCTGGAGTGCCTTCTGTGTGGAGTCTACATGTCCTCCCCGCGGTCGAGTAGCCTCCAAAAGACATGCATGAATGGGCGTGCCTTTGCTGAAGGTTGGGCGTTGGGTTGGCAGCTCGGCACCATAAAAATCTACTGCCAATCATTAGCGGAACGGAGTTCCGCTGTGGCGACCCCTAACTGGGAAAAGCCGAAAAGACAAACAACAATCATTAATTATAAAAACAATATATCTTTAAATTAAAAACATTTACACAGCTTGGTGAAAAGAGTTTTTAGGAAATCTTTCTATAAACTCTAAACATAATAGATACTCTAATAATTATCTCATACTAAATAACAGTTTACATTGGTTATTAAAGGTTTACCTTTTAGGAAAAAGTCACCAAACAAGTGTCTCCTATTTCATTTCTACTATATTAGACGTTTTTAAAAATGTTATGTATAGAAACCTGGCATATAAAGCATGGATCTTCCTTATATTTCCTATGGCATGTACCCAAAATAACATCTCCACCTCAAAGTTATAAACAATGCTCACATTTAAAGAGAAAAATCAGCTATATAAGTTTCACTTAATGAAAGATGAAAAGCTACATTCTGTTGATTATATTAAAAACAAGTATAATTTACAGTGGATATAAAAAGTTTACACACCCCTGTTAAAATGCCAGCTTTTTGTGATATAAAAAAATGACACCACAATAAGTAATTTCAAAACTTTTCCCACCTTTAATGTGACCTATAACCTGTACAATTCAGTTGAAAAACAAACAAATCTGTTAGGGGAAAAAAATAAAAAATGTACAAGATGCTGGTTGCAAACTAATACTTTGTTGAAGCACCTTTTGATTTAATTACAACATTCAGTCTTTTTGGGTAGGAGTCTGTCAGCATGGCACATCTTGCCTTGGCAATATTTGCCCACTCTTCCTTGCCAAAGCACTCCAAATCTGTCAAATTTTGAGGACATCTCTTGTACACAGCCCTCTTCAGGTCACCCCACAGATTTTCTATTGGATTTAGGTTTGGCCCCTGACTGGGCCATTCCAAAACTTTAATTTTCTTCTGGTAAAACCATTCTTTTGTTGATTTGGATGTATGCTTGGGGTCATTGTTATGTTGAAAGGTGAAATTCCTCTTTATCTTCAGCTTTCTAGCAGATGCCTGAAGGTTTTGGGCCAAATAAAAAGGTATTTGGCACTGTTCATAATTCCCTCTACCTTGACTAAAGCCCCAGTTCCAGCTGAAGAAAAGCAACCCCAAAGCATGATACTGCCACGACCATGCTTCACCATGGGGATGGTGTCCTTTTGGTGATGCAAAGTGTTGTTTTGCATCAAATGTACCTTTTGGAATTGTGGCCACAAAGTTCAACCTTGGTCTATTTAGACCATAAGACACTTTCCTACATGCTTTTGGGAGACTTGATGCATTGTTTTGGAAATTTTATCTGGGCCTGGATGTTTTTCTGTGTAAGACAAGACTTCCGTCTTGCAAACCTAACCCATAATCCAGACATATAGAGAATACGGGAGATTGTTGTCACATGTAGTACACAACCAGTACTTGCCAGAAATTCCTGCAGCTCCTTCAGTATTGCTGTAGGTCTTTTGGCAGACTCCCTGACCAGTTTTCATCTTGTCTTTTCATCAATTTTGGAGGGATATCCAGTTCTTTGCAATGTCACTGTTGTCCCATATTTTCTCCACTTTTTGATGACTGTCTTCACTGTGTTCCATGGTATATCCAATGCTGTGGAAATTTTTTGGTACCCTTCTCCTGACTGATACCTTTCAACAATGAGATCCCTTTGATGCTTTGTAAGCTTTCTGCAAGCCATGGCTTTTGCTGTAGCAGGCAACTGAGTAAATGTCAGGAAAGCCCTACTAGGACAGCTGAACTTTATTTTGTGTTAATCAGAGTCTCTTTAATTGATGGCAGGTGTGTACCCAAGAAGACTGAATGCTGTAATTAAATCAAAAAGTGCTTCAACAAAGTATTAGTTTAAGGATGTGCACATACAACAAAGTGTTAGATTAAGGGTGTGCACACTTATGCAACCAGCGTATTGTGTGTCTTTTGTTTGTTCTTCAATTGAATTTTACAGGTTATAGGTCGCATTAAAAGTGGGAAAAGTTTTGAAATGATTTATTGTGGTCTCATTTTTTTATATCACAAAAACCTGCTATTTTAGCAGGGGTGTATAAACTTTTTATATCCACTGTAGATACAGACATGTGGCTAGATGTACAGTCCTGCAGACAACATGTAGAAGGGCAAATTAAGTTAATACAACCAAGGCTAAGAGATCATATCCCAAAATCAATTGAATACCTAATATTCTTAATACAATAAAACATATTGGGACAGGGTCTCTTGTTCAAATTATATAGAGTTATGAAGAGAGAAACAATGACAGTTATTGGAACTGTTTTACCCTAATTAATAATAGACATATGAGTGAAGAAGATAAAACATTAATTATAATATCTTCTAAATATAGAGCTTCATCTCTTAAATATAATCTCTTTACTTGGAAATTTTTGCATAGATCTTTCTTCACCCCACATAAAATTGAATTAATGTTCAAGCAGAAACAAATTTGTAGGAGATGTAAACAAGGACTTAAAGCATATTGGTAACATATGTTTTTTTTTCTCAAATAACTTTTTATTTTATTTCATAAATAAAGCATTACAAAAAAAAACTGTGATTGAGTAACAGAGCAATGCATGCAATAGTGAACAGGAAAATAAAAAATAAACAACCTATACCTAAAAGCTAACTAAATTATATACAGAATTTACAAGCAAAGGTGCTACCAGACAAATAAAATCCATTGGAAAAAAAAAATACAAAGTTATGAGGGATATCAGTGGATCTCCGAGTGTGACAAGGGGGAGGGATCTCTGCGGTAAACAAGATGATAGGCTACAAGATGGATTACCCACAAAGAATTTGGTCAAGTAAACATTTCCATAATTTTTCAAAGTAGGCTTTCTTCTTGGGCCCATTTATGATAAACTTTTGCGCAGAGATATATTTCAGTGCCATCTCCTTAAAACCCTTCCAGCAAAGTTTAGTGCGATCCATCCAGTTTTTAGTGATGTGTAATTTGATAAGAGAGCTGAGAGTGATTAGTACATGGTGTTTTAATTTGGGTAGCTTTGTGATGGGGATATGGAGAATGTCTGTTTCCCAGGAAAGGGTAGATTTGTGATAGCCCATTTTCTCGAGGCATACTTTTAAAGAACACCAAAGTTTGTGGGTATGATTGCAGAACCAAAGAATATGAAGGAGGTCAGCTCTCAGAAAGGAACAACAAGTACAAGAAGGAGAGATTTTGGGGTCAAAACGATTGAGCACTGAGGGCGTGTAATAAGAGTTATTACTGATCATCAGTTGAGTGTAGATGAGTTTTTTGAAAGGGGAAAGTTGTGTGGTAATTTTTATAGCAGAAAGCTTTTGATCCTCCGTAATAAGGGTACCTTGATTCTCCCAGTAACTAGAGAAAAGGCAGTCTGAGTTATGTAGTATAGAGTTCAATAAGCTGTAGGATCTATAGAGCATTTTCTCTGGACTCGAGACAGTAGAAATAATTTCACAGAGCCTGTTGATTTCCTGGGAATGGGCAGAAAGATTAGCAAATTGTGATGAAATTAACTCTCTTAATTGCCGGAGAATGGCTGTGCATTTGTTGTTGGTTTTAGGAATTAGTCGTAACTCAGAAAGAGTTTTCACCTTGTATTTGAAAATATCCCATATCTTGATATCTTTAATAAGAGGAAAGTCAGTGAGGTTAACCATTTTATTATTGATCTTGATGTTCGGATTAAGATGAAGGGGCTGGAGCAGAGGTAGAGTATTTTCGAGGTTAATGTCTTTTATCAATTTTTTGAATAGTCTGATCTTATGTTTTAGGGTACTAGATAATTTGGAATTGTTAATGGAAGTCGGGGATAAAAAGGGAGAGCTTTCGGGTTAATTTTGTTAGTAACACTGTGGTGGTACCATATTTTCATCCAGGATGGGGACAGAGTATGAGCTTCGCAGTTGAGATTTGAAATAGTCAAGATTCTATTAGCACAGATAATCATGTAGTAGAGTTGGAAATTTGGAAGGCATAGCCCACCTTTTGCCTTAAGGTAAGCTAGCTTGGAGTAAGATATCCTAACTGCTTTAGGAAACCAAATGAATTTGTCTAATTCTTTATTCATTTTAGAGCATAGATTATTGGAAACAATCAGATTTGATGTATTAAACTAGTAGAGGAGTCTGGGCAAGACATTCATTTTCACTATTGCGACCTTGGATAAAAAGGACAGATTCATGAGTTCCCATCTGTGGAGGTCCTGACATATTTTAGACCAAGTTCTAAGTAAATTGTTTTGAAGCATGGAGGCTTGATTGTGCTCGAAGTGTATTCCGAGGTATTTAAGGTGGTAAGTTGTTTGAAAGGGAGAGTCCGGAAAGTAGTTAGATTTATGACCATCAGGATTAATTGGAAAGATGTGTGATTTCTTATGATTGATCTGATAATCTGAAGCCTTAGAGAACTTATTGATAGTGTTTATGATTTTACACAGGTCTGTGTTGGGATATTGGAAATATAGATTAAGGTTGTCAGCAAAAGCAGAAAGGATTATATTAGTATTTAAGACTTTGGGAATTGAGTGATAGGTATTTTGGGCAATAAATAGGAAAAAGGGTTCAATGAAAATATTAAAGAGAAAGGGGGAAAGTGGACATCCTTGTCTTGTTCCATTCGTAATCCTAATTGGGCTGGAAATTTTTTTGTTTACATGTAAGTAGGTATAGGAATTTGTATATAGTAGTCTAATCATATCAGAAAAAGCTTTAGGTATGCTAAAATGGGATAAGCTTAAGAACAAAATGTCCCAATTTACTCTGTCAAATGCTTTGGAAGCATCTAATGTTAAGGCATAGATCGGATTTTTATCTTTTTTTTGTAAACTGTATTAGGGAATCAAGAGTTAGAGTGTTGTTCCAAGTATGCCTGTGACTCATAAAACCTGCTTGGTCAGGGAATATTAAAGAGGGCATGATTTTTTTAAGTCTGTTGGCTAAGAAAGCGGAGAAGATTTTTATATCAACGTTTATTAATGAAATGGGTCTGTAATTGTGGGGATCAGCTCTATCTTGCTTGTTTTTTAAGATCAAGATTGTTTTCGAATTGCTCCAATGTAAATCAGTAATGCCATTGTTTATAATGAAATTGAAAACCTTTAAAAGAATAGAGGAAATTCTTAGATTAATGACTCTAAAGAAATTGGTGGTGAAGCCATCAGGGCCAGGGGATTTGCCTAGTTTGAGGTTATTAATAACATTTTGAATCTCTTGGTCCTCCAGAGGTGTGGATAGCAAAGATCTTTGGTTGTCATTCAGGGAGGGAAAGTTGATAGAATTCAAAAATATCTCCATGTGAGACTTAGGGGTGTTAGTTTCCTTCCTACCATAAACATCTGAGTAGACAGAATGGAACAATTGGATTATTTCAGTGTCCAATTTATAAATTTTATTTTGGTAATGTAGGATCTAAATTCTGGGAGCACACTGATTGTTTTTTATTATTCTCGGGGGGGTTTGCGTGCATCCAGAGTAGGTTGCAATAAGTTTTTGTTCTTGCAGGGAATAATTTTATGTATGGAGTTCAAATAACTCTTTTTGGGTAATATTGATCAACTTGTCTGTCCTTGGGTCTGGACCTATTCTCTGTTTCCTTTCTAATATGGATAAGTTTAAAACCAGATTAGTTTCTTTCTCTTTGTTAAATTTTTTGAAGAAGGAGGCCTTATTGATCAAAAAACCTCTCAGTTTGGCTTTGCAGGCCGCCCATTGAATATCTGGAGGAATTTGGGAGGTCTTAAGGCTAATGTCTAGGTTTGCTAAGATGTCATTAATTTCTTTGATTATATCTTTGTTGCACAATAAATTATTGTTTAGGGTCCAGTTAGCATATAAGGGAGCTGAAGGCGTGAACACAGTTTTGAGGGAAATCCTTGCGTGATCTGAAAGAAATCTAGGTTCTGCACTAAAGTTAATCTTAAACTTTGACATGGGGTCAGAAATTAAAAAGAAGTCTAAACGTGACCACAAATTATAGCATTTGGAATAGTATGTGTAGATTTTTTTCTTTGGTCGAGATGTCACTAAATGAGATAGGATCAATGAGGATGAAGTCCGATATTAGTTCCCCGAGGGCAACAGAGGCTTGGAAATTGTATGAGGTAGAGCTACTGGTGTGATCTAAGCAGGGATCTATTACTGCATTCCAATCTCCACCTATTATGAACAGGTAGTTTTGGAATGAGCAAAGAATATTGTAAATTTCCAATATAAAGACTTGTTGTTGAGAACATGGTCCATATATTTTTAGAAACAGAATTGGTTTGGAGGAACATGGGAGCAAAGATGTAAAATAGCACCATTTACCATTTTTGTCCGATTTAACATCATTAATTACCCCCTGAAATTCTTTCTTAATTATAATGGCCACTCCCTTTGAGTTGGAGCTGTCCCCTGCAGCTATGATAGATCTAATCCATTTTCTGTTGGTTTCTTTCTCCCATCCTTCCTTGAGCATGTGTGTTTCCTGTAAAAAACAGATATTAGCCTGGGATTTAAAAACAAGGTGAAGTAGCAACTTTCTCTTAGCTCTATTTTGTAGACCTCTTATGTTCCAAGAATCAATAGACCAAGTTATGTTCGCTGATTAATGAATGTTAAAGGGAATGGTATTTGATTGAATATTTTAGTCAGATAGGGTGACAATACCATATACGGGAAGAAGATGGCAAGTAAAATTGAGTATGCAGAGATGGCGGAGATCCACATCAATCTTTTAACTTCAAGATATTTACTAATAACAGTAAAGGTAGCACAGTACTCCTTCTGACTTAACCCGGTGCCTACCCACCCAGAACCCCTAGGTGAAGAAGTACAATAACAAACAAATGGTAAGAACAACATTACTGTACATATGTACACAAAAATGCTCATCCAAAAAATCAGCCATCCTTGAACACTACTACAATGCACTTACGAGCATCCACTAAAAGTTAGAGATCAGGACAAGTGGGGAAAATACAGGTAATCATAAAGTTGTTAGGAGGAGAGACAGTTAACTAGTTGTTAGTTAAAGCTCTTTAGTTAACGCATAGAAAAAAAACCACAAAAAAATCCAACAATTCTAATTCCTCAAGTATTATAACTGGGAGGGAGGGTAGTATAGGAGAATAATAAACATCTGAACATTTAAGGAAGAAACTAAGAGACAAAGTCCAGTCAACTATACTTGTGTAAGTAACCACGATATATAAAGAGAAAAATATAGCGTTAGAGAAGTGAGTAGTGTAGAATAGTAAATATAAAAATAAAGAGAAGAGAGAGAGAGGAAGGAAGGGGACGATAAAGGAGATCAAGTAAGAACAATATGCACATATTAGATATTATGAATATTAATCATAACTAGAATGCGTAATATGAGACGAAGTGAGTCACTAGTAGACAAGTGAACTGACACTACATGTAAAAAGAAAAATTGTTATAAAAACAGTATAAAAATAACATCATCAGCATAGCCATAAAAAAATCTAAAAAATGAAGAGTGTTATGATAAGTAGCTTTCACTGGGTATCTTAAAAAAAGAGACCCAAAACATATTGTGTACAGGATGGGTCTAAATATGACAAATGACATCTTAAAGACAATAATTAGATCAAACAATAAGGAACCTGGTGTCAGTGTGTCAGCAGTGTGTTGTGCTTGCAATAAAATGTCTCAAAAAGGTGCATTCTCTTCTTGAGACGAAAGAGTTGAATGGGACCAGGATTCTGGGGCTTGCCTGAGCATATGGTGATCTGTCAAAGGTAGGGTTGACAGCAGCAATCAGTGACCAGGAGAGACCTCTAAAATTAGCTAAAGGTGTTTGCGTTCGTGTAGGCTAGTGATTAATTAATACATCACAAAAGACAGCAAAAAAAAAAAAAAAAAAAAAAAGAAAACAGTATATAGACCAACATGTTGTAGTTTCTCATGTCCTTTGTATCAGAAGGAATGAGACAGTTTGAGTGACTATGCTTACATAAGTGACACCAGTACATTCCATGTCTGACAAAAATAAAGTTGGATTTAAATCCGGATATACCTTAAATGCATAAACAATCCATCTAATTTCAATTATAATGAACTAAATCTTACAGCTAATATGAGGAGAATGTATGTACCAACCTACAGGTTGTTTAAGGTCATACAGTCCTCAGAGACAGCTGTTGTAGCAAATCCTGGTAAGAGTTGGAACAATGTTGATTGTAACATAACCCTGAGGCTAGAAGACCAGGAGTAAATTGTTGTTAGATGGCTAAATTAGCTGTTGCGAAGACTCCAGATCTTGAAGATATGCGGACTGGAAAAAATGCTGATCGGGACAGAAAAACAGGAATAGCCAATCACAAATGTATAATAATCTTGTAGGCTGAGATGTTGTAAGTACGTAGGTACATGACCGACAGTTTGGAAGTGACTGCAATTAACATGGAAGAATCGTGAAATGACTGAGGTAACCAACACTGAACATGTTGTCGAAACCCTACCTGAAGTGATTCCAACACATCACGGCTAAAGGAACCCATCAACTTAGAGGTAAAGCGTTCATTAGTGTTTAAAGATGTTCCCAAGCTTGGATGTGCAATAAACAAGCAATAACTGTGTAGTTGTTGTATTTGGGCTTCTCTCTCCATGCAAGGATGTTTTTGGCTGGAGGAAAATGTTTAATGCGAATGGAGCATATAGCAGCTTAGACGAGTTTATAATCCCAAGGCAGAGACACAAAACTAGCTCGTAGCTCTGCTAGCGCTATGAGCAGAGGGAAAGCTTCTATGTGTGAACTCCTGGAAGTCGCATGGCAAGGAGGTACCCCTAGGTAACGAATTCAGGCAAGAAAGGTTCCTAGCTTTATGAGAAGTATCTGTAAAGCAAACATTATCAGAACAAAATTATCTATAATTGAAGGGCAAACTAGCCACTGGAAGAGTGAACAGGAATAACTCTGAGTTATCCGGTGAGTAAAAAGACCACACAAAAGCCTTGGTTTCTGAAGCTTTTAAGATCTTGGTAGTCTGTAGCTCTGGAGCCTTGTTAAAAGCTTTAAGGAAAGCATCTTTTACCTCATTTGGAGAGCTGGCTGTGTATCTTGTACCATTATTAAAGAAAATTAAAGTGTTCGGAAATCGCATTTGGAATCTGATATCTTTTTTAATTAGGTCAGCACAATACGGAGCCAATTTTTGTCTGTTTACTTTGATGGAGAGAGGTAAGTCTTGTGAAAAAGATAAATTATGGTTATTCCATGTGAAGGATTTGTACTTTTTGGCCGCAATTAAGATTTTCTGAGCATCCGGAAAATTGAGTAATCTTGTGTAGACTTGACAGGGAGCTGAGGAGTCTTGACGCTTGTGCATGCCATGGTGAGGTCTCTCAATCGTGATGACAGTAGGACCGCCATCCAGACGCAAGAGTGACTCAAACATCTGTTTAGTTGTATTTAGCAGGGCTTGATTTTCATAGTTCTCAGGGAGCCCTCTGATTAAAATGTTGTTGCGTCGACTTCTTGCCTCGAGGTCCGTTAATTTTAGTTGAAGGTCAGTTAGAGAAGTTGTTTTGGCACGGAGCTCATCAAACAAAGACTGAATTTGAGATTCGTTAGATTGAGTTTTGTGTTTCAGGGTATTCACTCTGTCAACGATTTGATTAATAGAATTTCCCAGTTTAGTAAGTTGTTCCGAAAAATTTTGTATGGCAGAAGGAATGGGTTGAAGGGCCTGTTTAAGTTCGTCCATGTGGAAATTAGAATCAGTCTTGGTTTTAGCACTGGATTTACTAGACTCTGGAGGTTGCTTATTGATTTTCTGTCTTTTGGAGACTACCTCTTTTTCCAGAGAGAAGATTGCTGAAAGCTTTGCTTTTGTAGTTTGTATCTCCATAGTGTCAAGCTCGTTTGCCATGCTTATCTGCTTAGCCGTGGAGTATTGAGAGTACAGAGGATGAAATCAGGCCCTTAAAATGTACGTGGCTGGAGCACTAGGAAAAACTGTAGGATATATAAGATAGTTTGGATCCTGAAAATACTAAATAGACCCAAAATCCTGGAGTGATGATAGTGAAGCAGTTCTTCCTTTCTTAAAATCGGGACTACAGAATCTTAGTCCTTAGAAGATGTAATTGAGGTAGGGAGCTCTGTGCAGAGGGTGTACACTAGACGACCACCATTTTGGAATCATATTGGCAACATATGTTGTTTGACTGTACTGTCTTAACACCTAATTGGAATAACATTAATCTCCTTTTACAGGATTTTTTGGAGATAAATTTATTTTAAGTAAATCACTAGGTGGTGGTGCTGCGGTAGCGTTGTCGCCTCACAGTAAGATGTTGTCCTGTTCGATTCTCAGCTAGAGCGTCTTCTGTGTGGAGACATGCGTGAATGGGCGTACCTTCGTTGAAGGTTGTGCATCAGGGCTGGCAACTCGGCACGTAAAAATCTACTGCCAATCATTAGCGGACCAGAGTTCCGCTGTGGCGACCCCTAACCGGGAAAAGCCAAAAGACACAACAACAACAACAACAACTAATCCTTTTTAAACACTTCTATCCCTATATGTATTAAAAAATTAAATATCACATTTTATGTTATATGAGAAAGGTTATAACTCAGAATTGGAAGAACGAATTTACACCCTCCTTCAAAGAATTTATAAATATTGCAGCTGAAGTCTGTCACCTGGAAATCATTACAGTGAAGTAAAGAACAACCAGGATTATTGCTTGCTACAATGCATAGACAAATCTTAGTGATCTACTTAACAAGCAAAAATAAGTGCATTTTAGATTTAATGTAATATATAATAACTTGAGTGACTTGATGGTTAATGAACACTCCTGTAAATAGTTGTTTTTTTTAATTTTGTATGTGAGGTTTAGTTGAATTTTTTTCCTTTCTTATGTTCACAAATTTCTGACTGTAAATATTGCTGTGATTATTTTACAAATTGAAAATCCAATAAAAACGTAAAAAAGAAAGAAAATGCATACTAACATACAAATCTGTTATTCTAGAAACTTTCTAAGTTTATAAGAGCACCATTTAAAATATGTCCCTATTTTTGGCCCTGTGTCCTCAGATTATTTTAGGATTTGTCTAAATTTCTTACCCTAAGACATTGAGGTATGTTTGACGCTGTTGTAAAAAAATATTACTGCAAATATCTGTTATACTGCAGTTAACTGGTTATGTTTGAAAGGGTTGCTGTTAGTTGGATGGTGGCAATACACATTTCTGTTCTTTGGCATTTATTCTGCTTGATGAGATGTGAATTAAATCTAAACATGTAAATCTTGCAAATTTTTTACAGGCTACCAAAAGGTTTAGAAATGCTTTCACTTAATTTATTATATTCTTTCACCTGCATGGCTATTTTGCCTCCTTATTTAAGTTTCTGTCTTTGTGTATGTGTTTTCTCTCCTTTTGTTACTATTTATGAACAATCTAAATAAATAAATGTATAGAGTCGTGGGTACCTACAAACACAAAGATCTTACATTTTCTGCAGAGAATATTGTACCTAAATATCGCCAGTTAGTTAATATATAATTCTTCAGATGTGCTTTTTTGTAATACTTTCTCCATAATATATTTGCTACCTTTAACTGTATTTGTTACTGTTTCCTGTGTATTTACTGGGTGTATTTTATTTTACGTACCAAAGTGATGTCTGAAATAGGTCTTGTTTGATGTATTGCTCTGCATAATTACTCATAAAATAATTTAAAAAACAAACATACGGATACAAATAAATACATTCAGTAAAATATCAACTAGGAAAGAAACTATCAGAATGGAGAAAGCAAACACACCTTTAGTCCAACTCACCTGAGTGCTTTTATCTTATGAAAGACTTCAGTAGAACTGAGGCAGAATAAAAATAATCACCTTCAGTATGTGTGTATGTTAGTACAAGAACATGTAATTCCAGTCGTCCAGTAAAATAAAGAGAACAAGATTAAAACCATAACAGGTGTATGAAAAACATCCTAATGCGATGCAAAAACATTTTTCTTGCTGAGCACTATCAGTGTAACCAAGCTTAACTGTCTGCAATCATATAAAATGCGAAAATGAATGTCATCATTTCAAAAATGTTTTTATTCCATAAAGGCTTGAGACTGCATTCAATGTTTAAGATTTATTAAATCTTAAAAACTTATTAGAAGCCTAATTTCCAGAATAATTCTAAAATTTTCAGCAGATTCTCCAAATCTACATAAATTTACACTTGCAACACCCATTATGAAAAGGTGATTTCATAAAATTGACACAACTAACTGAATGCTTGAATAAAACAATGTTTTTATTTTTGTTTTTATAATAATAATAATAATAATAATAATAAGCTAGTCGATATGATTTTCTCTTTGTGTTTCCTATATGGTTTGCATTACGTGATGTACAAATGCAATAAACAAGACCAATACTATAAGTCTACCAGACAACCAATCTGAGCACCGATTTCCCCTTACAAGAACTTAACCTTCATTAATAAATCTTTGAGCAGTTGTAACACTTTTATTAATATGTGTCACTTCTAATGAATTTTTAATGTTACTGCCTTTTTTTTACCTATAAAATAAAATATCTTCTGAATAACTAGTGATATAGCATGAAAACCTTCCATTATTATCATTTTTGACATTTCCAGCATCAAGACTTTAAAGTAAGTTGAAACACCCTAGTGAAATCAAGTTTACATGCATTATTATTCACATTGGTAACCACTTCCGGTCTCCCATTAGAATACATCACCAGACTGCTAGAGTAGGCCTATACTATGTGCTTCTGAATTCTTTGAGTTATTTAAATATAGTTTGAATAAAGGTAGAGTCTTGATCCTTTTTCTGAAACAGAGCCCTTAGATTAATTAAAATGGTCTCAAAAAGAATTGTATTAGGAACCAAGTAAAAAATTCTAATGCTCTGATTTTTAATGACATCCCTTTTGCCGTGTAGTGGGATGATCACTCTTTGCACATGTATAGTTGTTGCCTGAGAAAGATTTACATCATAGATTTGAACTGAGCCATTTGTTGTCAGAATGTAACACGTCTAAAAAATGGACTAAAGTATGACTCCAAGTAAAAAGAAACAGTAAAAAATAATACTGTCTTGTGTTTTATTCATAAACAAAGTAATTTTGTGTTAGGTATAATTCCCTACAAAAAGCAAGTCATCAATAAAATGAAAATAAATCAGTACTTAAAATCTTACAAAATATTAAAAAAAATTCCCATTCATTAGCTCATTACATCCGGGTGATGCCTCCAGGTGCATCTGCAGTTAACTCCTACTGACGCTGCTAGATGTCAAATATTGCTTGTTCATATTTGCAGCAATAATTCCAAAAGCTTGCTATGTACAAGGTTTTAAAAAAATTCATCTTAAAACTTACATGATGGCTAACTCAACGCATTAATATTTGACCTCTGTCTAGTGCAGGTAAATGGATATTAACTGTTGTTTTTATGATATTAATTTATATAGATATAATTTTCACATTTCTCTAAAAATCTCAACAACTAAGTAACACAAACAGAACTCCTTGGCCTTATATGAAAGCTCTCAACTAGATGAATAAAATGTTGCTGACATTATGTATGTAATTTGAGTGGTTCCTGAGATATTATAAGTTGTTTACAAAATATAAAAAACATAATAGTTACTGTGTTTACTGTAACTGATAAAAATCAGTTTAAGACCTTGAAAATAAGGAATACTACCACTATAAAAATAATATTTGTTGAAGGGTTTGCCATTCATGCTTCTCTCACAGCCCCTGTGGTTTTAGAGATATGAACATTTGTTTGAAATGTGAGGACATAATTTGATACTGTCAATAGGCTTATGTTCCGCCCATTTGAAGTTACAGTGCAAACTTCCTGAGCTCCATTGGAGTGAATTGATTAAATACAAGACTAGCCAAGATTAGCAAAAGCTGGAGAAACTGCAGTTCCCATAGCAACCCTACTGACTCAACAAAGAATATTTTCATTAAATAAAAAAGTCATTCATCAGGCTTACTCTTCAAGTATATGCATACCTCTCAACTGTACAGATTTTTGCCTCATATTTTTGGTCCATTTTTCATAAAATTGTAGTTTTCTGGCAAATTATTGGTGAATAATTAAAGACTGAAGTTAGAAAATAATGACAGACATTTGGGTTTGACTTCATATCCTTCAGAAAATTAATGCTAATGCAAAACTTATTATTCTACCAACTTTTTAAGTTTGGAAGAGCAATATTTTAAACATTGTCCCTATTTTGGGCTTTGCCACCCCATTGTTTATAGCATTGTCCAGATTTCTTTCTCTGAGAGGTTGAGAGGTCTGAGTATACGTAAAGTTTTGATTTTTTTTATTAGAAAAAGAAGTATTATAAGAAAAAAGCCATTGTTGATAAACTCTCCCAGCTAAATGTTAATCCCTATGTATCTCACTGGATAACAAATTGGATCATAGAGATAACCCAGGAAATTAAGGTAAGTGGTTCTAACTCCTTCAGAAATACCTGTTCCTTGTGGTATATCCCAGAGTTCAGGGTTTGGGCCACTACTTTTTGCCATTTACTTCTTGGAGGTCAAAGCTAATGTTAAGGTTATGAGTGACCCTGTCTGTAGATGACTATAAACGTGGTGCCATCATAATCTGTCCAAAGGACACCAATATCCACTTGGAGGACATTTCCCAAACAAATAGCTGGTGTCATAACCATGAACTAAAACTGAATGCCATCCGGGTCGTTCTTTCAAATGGAGTTTCGGAGTTCTTGTCTCAGCCTTCTCATCTTTGGTAATGTGGTCTTTCATTCTTGTGAAGTAGACCCATATATATATATATATATATAGAGAGAGAGAGAGAGAGACAAGATTGTTTATTTTTTTCATCCCCTTAGACCCTAGATATGAATGAGATATATGCATGAGATAAATTATGAATCCTAACATTAACCTAACTAAATTACTAAGGTGTATCTAATGAGTGAACTTGCCTTACAAATAAATATGTTAATAAATAACTATATACATAAATAAACAAATAAATAAAAATCAGATAAATGGAATACAAAAGTTTCATGTGCTACATGAAATATGTTGCAGTTTAGAACTAGGGAACAGTTTTTGATACACGGAAATAATTTGTATCCTTATTATTTTATGTGCTTGTCATGTTGAGCCAGTTAACAAACATGTCAACAGATGTTTTTTCAGTTCCAGCTTGAACCAAGAGGCAGTCACAGTCACTGTAACATTTTTAGTTTATAAGTTTATAAATTGAGAAAGTTGGAGTGAGTGTATGTGTATGTGTGTATATATGTATATATATTGTTCCCCTGTATTTTGTTGAATGTACATTTGTTCGACAAATGCAGGAGGTGGCAGTTAATGTCGATGGTTCAGATGACTGAGTGGAAGAAATGTTGACTGTATGTTTCGTTGTAACGGGTAAGTAGGTTTAGAAGGGGTTGAGAGCGTTCGTCTCTTTGTGGGATAGGGTAGGGTCAGGGATAGTTGTACGTTTGTGTCTGAGTGTGTGCATTTTAGGGTTAGGATAAGTGTTAGGTAAGGGAATATAGTATTCTCTTCAAACAGCAATAGACAGAAAACTGAGTAAAATAAAATAAAAACAGTCGCAATATCTGAAGGCAACCAACACCTTAATACGAAACAACACCTCAAGTAAGCGCTTCCATCTCCTCTACTTCAAACACAGAGACTTCTTCAGACTGAGGTACAAATAAATGTTTTCCACTTTTAAAACACACACTGCATCACATGAGCTACTCAAAATGTCACATGGTTATAAAATTCACTTAATTAATGTAAAAAAATTCATGTGAAAAACATAAGCAAAAATAATACCAGCAACAAAAACTTTAATGCTTAAGTCCTTTTCTCTTTAAATATCTATCTATCTATATATATATATATATATATATATATATATATATATATATATATATAATAAAATCCTCTCTATTATTCAGTCCTGGTGGAAAGCAGGCATACAGCCTTACTTGCCAACAGTATTCTAACCACCCTAGCTCTTCCTTTATATTAATAACATTAAAACTGCTGGATAGTGTTTCTAAGACCAAGAATTTATAATCAGCCTTACACTTCTTAATTTTGTAGTGTTTGCTCAATGCATTCCTGTCATCTCCAGTTTGAATAGCATATTTATGTTCATAAACCCTTCTATTTAATTCGCGGGTAGTTCTACCCACATAGAAGGATTTACACTGTAAACATACAGCCAGGTACACAACATTTTTTGATTTGCAAATAAATACACCTGGTACACTAACTACACTGCTCCCTATTGCTAACTCACTAGAGTCAGTATACAGATAATTAAACGTTACAGTTAAAGCACTTTACCATGCCATACTTTTGTTTAACTTGTGTGTTTTAAAAGTGGAAAACATTTGTTTGTACTTCAGTCTGAAAAAATCTCTGTGTATGAAGTAGAGGAGACGAAAGCACTTACTTGAGGTGTTGTTTCGTATTAAAGTGTTGGCTGCCTTCAGATACTGCAACTGTTTTTATAATAGATATAGTACTGTTAATGTATTTGTGTGTCTGAGTGTGTCTTTTGTAGTGCCAATGTTAGGCTCAGGATGCCAACCATGACCCTGACAATAACCCTAATGCTGTCTCCTCCCACAACACTAACCCAACCCTTTAACTTAATAAAAACCTTCCCGTAACACTTTCACTATTCTGATGAATTTTAGGTTAGTGTTATGGGGGGGGGGGGTTGATGTGATGTTAAGATCAGGAGAGTCAATATTTTTAAGTTTGATACTTATTTATTTAGTTAGGTAATCTGAATGTTCAGACTTACTGATGCATTTTTTTTTGTTTGACATTAAATGCGTTCAGTCATTCTTAGCAGAACCACACACACACACACACACACATATATATATGTGTGTATACATATAAATATATATATATATATATATATATATGTATACATATATATATATATATATATATATATATGTATACATATAAGTATATATATATATATATATATATATATGTATACATATATATATATATATATATATATATATATATATATATATACATACATATATATGTATACATATGTGTGTGTGTGTATATATATATATATATATATATATATATATATATATATATATGTATGTGCATATATACACACAAACACACACAAAAAAAAAAGATCCTTATAGTGAGGTGCAATAGATTTCCAGACGTAGAATAAGATGTCTGCCACCCTTAAGGAAAAATATTAAACCACAGAAAATCTGGTGTTTCATGGGCATCTAAGCCTCCGTATAAAAATAAAAGAACCAAGAACTGTAGCTGATTTCAGTTGAGACGCCTAAGTAACCAGGGACTTACAACTTGTTTAGAAATTGATACATCTTAAAAAATAAAAGATATTAAATATATGAATACATTTGACCTTCATCAGTGTAACACCACTTTATATTCCATCCATTATTTATGTGCTTTAACATATTGTTCAGTATCATCAATTCACTTGAGCTGGGGTAATAAACGCATGCCCTAAGCTGTTTGGTCCAGCTGAAGTAGGCTGTCTCATCTTTCTTCCCTGTTCTACACATCTTCTATTAGTTCATAGGTTCATAGGTAGGTACTAAGCTATCGGCCCAATGGCCTACGTAAGCCTAGCCAGCAAGGTTCCATAGCTTACGCCACCCAAGAAAGTTATTTTCCTGTGCCACTGTCCAGCAGAGACACAGAAGTGATCCCTGGGGTGTATTTCCTATTTCCCATCCACTCATCAAGATTTTTCTTGAAGAGTGCTAATGAAGAACTTTGCTTGACATAGATGGGTAGCTTGTTCCAGAGTATAGGAAGTCTCTGGGACAGGAATCTGTCCCTCCAGCGTGTCCTGTTTATTGTGGTGACAAGGTTTAGGTCCCTAGAGCGTGTAGCTCAGAGGGATTGGGATTTCTTTAGGTGTAGCATGTCCAACAGCTCTGGGTTTGACATAGCTTTATATGTTAGGCAGAGATCACCTTAGAGTAGGTGATATGCTATGGAGTAAAGCTGGAGTTTTTTGAGGCGGTCAGTGTAGGGCATTTGTTTGAGGCCAGTAATCCTCTTTGTGAGGTACTTCTGTGGCCTTTCCAGCTGCTGCAGATGTCGTGTGAGGTACATTCCAAAAGGGGCGTTATACTCTATAATGGGTCTAATGAGTGACGAGTAGAGGGGAACAATGACCTCTTTTTTCCTGGATGAGAACCCTTTAATGATGAGGTTTGCCACGTAGTAGGACTTCCTGACTACTGTGGCGATGTGACTATCAAAGGAGAGACTACTGTCCACCTGGGTCCCAAGGTCTCTTATCATTCATTTGGTGTTAAGTAGATTGCTGCCTATGTGGTAGTTCATGGGTACAGAGTTTTTACCAAAGGGGATGACACTGCACTTTTTGGCATTGAGCTTGAGGCAATGGCTCTGACACCAGGCATCTGTCTCAGTGAGGCCCTTCTGTAGGATGTCCACATCATTTGGGGACTTGACTATGGCTCCTAGTTTGCAGTCATCTGCGAACTTCATTAGCCAGAGGCCTTCTGTGTTAGCCTGTACTTCAGAGAAGTAGATACCAAACAGGAGATGTCCCAGGACGGAACCCTGTGGTACTCCACTTGTCACTGCTTTGAGGTGAGATTTGGAGTCTGCAACTTTTACAATGTTGGTTCTGTCAGTGAGCCAGTTGGCAACCCATCTTGTGACGTAGGGATTTATACCTAGTTTAGTGAGTTTAGCTATAATTCCAGAATGGGGGATGGTTTCGAAAGCCTTGGCAAGGTCAAGATAGGCTGTGTGAACCACCTTACCCTCATCCACGGCTTTGGTGACTGCCTCAAAGAAGTCGATCAGATTCAGGAGGCATGATCTGCCTTTTACAAACCCGAACTGGGTGGGATCCAGAATTTGGAGGTTACCAATGTCTTTGTTTATGAGTTCCATGATGATACGTTCCATGGCCTTGCATACCAGGCTCGTCAGGCTAATAGGTCTATAGTTCCCGGTATCAGTGGTGGGGATAACTGTTGCTGTGCGCCATTCAGTGGGCACAAAGCCTGATGTGAGGCTATTATTGAACATGGTGCTTAAGTGGGGAGCCAGTAACTTCTGAAGTTCATGTAAAACACAGCCTGGGATGTTGTCTGGTCCCATGGATGCTGTGTTTTTGGCTTTAGAGAGTGCAGCTTTTACCTGCGTAGTTGTGATTACAGGGATTCTGCATTCTTCCTGTATAGATACGGGCCCTTTAGGGGGTGAGAGGGGGGTAAAGTTAGCAGTGAACCTATCTGCCAGGATGTTGGCAATATCAATTGGTTCTGTAATTGTCATGCCTTTGTACTGTAACTCAGAGCAGATCTAGGTGTTGCCATCTAGATTCTTGACATAGCTATAGAATGCTTTGTGGTTGTCCTTGGATTTAGTGGCAATTTTGTTTTCGTAGCTAGCTTTGGAGGATCTTATAAGGGATCTCAGCTTCTTACTGAGGTTGACCAGGGAGCTCCTCCACTCATGGGATTTTACTCTCTTTTGCAACAGTTTCTTCCTTCTGTTGTACAGTTTGTTTATGGCAGAGGACCACCAGATTGGCTTCCTTTTTTTGGTGGATAGCGTCTTGGTTCTGTTTGGGATAGCACGATCCATGCACTCATGTAAGTGCTTATAAAGTATTATGAGCTTTACTCCCATCCTAGGTAGCTAGTGACTAATTGATACAGACACTTTATGTAAGTATTATGTATTAGTTTATTTATTTATTTATATTTGCTTATCAGGATAGTGCACTGATCTCAATGGATAAATTGTAGGCACAGCCCAGGTGAAAAGAATCACATAAGAAATGAACATACCATATCTACAGAAACAAAAATATACTAAAAAAACATAGA
Organism: Protopterus annectens; assembly: GCF_019279795.1. Lineage (NCBI taxonomy): Eukaryota > Metazoa > Chordata > Ceratodontiformes > Protopteridae > Protopterus > Protopterus annectens. Next base: position 127,061,115 of record NC_056749.1, read on the forward strand.
TGTTTACAAATGCAAGAATATACTACAACCTTTAGTTCGAGAAGCAGTTAATGCTACGACTTGGATGGAAAATGGAATTATGCTTAGCAGAGCTTTTTGCATAAGATTTAGCCATAATGACTGAGATGGCTTATGCTACAGGGTTAGCAGCATATCATTATATAGAGAGGTGTGAAGACATTAGAAGAGGCACTGTATATAGATTCACTTTACAATTTCAAAGTACTGAAATCTCGAATTTCAGTATCTCGAGATGAAATACCGAAACCACAAAATCACGAAAACCCATAAAACCAAACTTCACAATACTGAAACTTCAGAATATCGAACTTTCAGTATGTGATGCTCTGATTTTAAAATACACCTTCCACCACACAAGCAGACACACATACACCTTCCTCCCCACACTACAACAAACCAACAAAACACACACACACACACACACAAATACAAATCAAACCCACCTAACCTACATATAAGCAGGGGGTAACACCCCTCTGCAGCCCCCATGTACTCCGCTACTTATATATACAAACTCTGAGACCGCACTAAAAAGAAAAAAGACACTAAACTCACTGCTACACACTCTCCATTCCCATTGCACAAATACACATTACATATGTACAGACACCACCACTTTCAACACTTACACACTCACACTCATACTTATCTGACCTACACCTAAAACTTCCCAACACACACATACACTCAAATCTCTACCCAAAACCCTTAAAAAAACACTTACCTGAATCTCGAGCTATAACCACACATTCCAGCCATCCCCATATCCCAGAGCACACCTCACTTTACAGACATATTAAACCTCACGTCACATAGCGCACCACCACAACTGCGGATTCGACATTTCCAAGTTCGGTCATGTGCAGTTTTGGGAACTGCACTTTCAACGCTTTTGTCTTGACATACTGAAATTCGAGATTTCAGTATTTCGAGATAGTGAAGTGAATCCACACACACATATATATATATATATATATATCACACACACATATATATATATATATATATATATATATATCAGTATAAGAATCAGTAAAATCCAATACCCCAAATTCCTCCTAGGTCGAAATATTCACCTTAATCTTGGCCCCACCCTATCACAAACAACAGTAAGACAATTCCCTCCCACACAGTACTGTAACCCGACAATGGTCACCCCATCCCAATAATCAAAGTTTTGCTGCCATAAATATCAAATGCATAAGAAATAAAACTACTGAACTACATGCCTGGATTACCCAACATAAGCCTGCTAATTTTGCTGTAACTGAAACGTGGCTTAAACCCATCCTAAACGAGACTGAAATTATGCCCTCTTTCTATATCATCATCCATAAGGACTGTACAAAGGTGAAAAGTGTTGCTACTACTTTAATATTTCCCAACAACTGCCACATTTCCCAGTACAACAAACTAGTACCAAAATTCAGTTCGATAGAGCTTCTTATTACTTTCCTGAAAATAAACAATTTGTACTACTGCCCTTTACATTCCTGCTACTGACAATACTGCATCACTGGTCTGGAAGATATCCTACATTGGATATCCCTAACAAGTCCATAAGAAAATACTGCTAGATAATTTCAATATCATGTGGTTGAACATGACCTCTAACTCCTCTACATCTAGCATAAACTAATATGGTTTCACACAATTATTTAATAGCTCAACACATTATAGCAAGACATCAGATGATTTTAGGTATCAGACCTTGACAAATGTACCAACAAAGCTATAATGTCGGACTCTCAGTGATCATCTCCCAGTCAATAAAACCAGACTTCTCACACATCCACTTAACCCCTCCAAGTTTAATCAAGAAATATTTAGTACTACCGTGTAATCTATTAACTGGAACATCCTACAGAGCTTCTCCTTAGATGATGATGTAAATGAATTCAGTACAACTTTCATAATATTCTAAATAGTCTTGCACCTCCTAGAAGGAAGAGACTAAAAACAAATAATGCAATTTGGCTATCCCAAAAGAGTAGAATGCTAATAATGCAGGATAGAAAAAAGTATGACAAGTCTGGCAAAATTATGAAACACTGCAGTACCTTGAAAACTTTAGAATGCTCTATGACCATACTAAAACGCAAATAAACGAAGACAAAAAAAAAAAATTGCGATAACTGCATTCAGAACAATAGTAAATACAACCCTAAAACGTTCTGGTCAACCATTAAAGAAACCTTAAATCCCATCCAATAAAAACTCAGCCCTAACCCCTTTCCCAACAACTCACCATTCAGAATAGCATTAGAATTCAACTCTTATTTCATAGATAGTACAGTGTCTGTAAAGGGGATTCCCCAACATCTAATCCCAACCCTGCTAGACTGCCACATGTTACCACATCCACTTTCACCTTCAAACCTGTGCCCACATCCTATATAAAACTCCTCTTAAACAAACTCAAACCATGTTCTACTTCAGCTAACGACCTTGCAAGTGAGTATCTTAAAATAGCAGTCAATAGCATTGCCTAACCTGTCTCAGTCCTTATAAATAGGTCTATCCAGGAATTCCGTGTTCCTTCACCCTGGTAAAAATCACACATTATCACACTACACAAAGAGGAAATTCAACACACATTTCTAACTTTAGACTTATAGTAGTATTACTCCTGCTCTTCAAATTACTTGAAAAATGCATTTAAAAACAATTGCTAAACTATCTTCTTCAGGGAAAACTCCTATCTTCTACACAACACTTCTTCCATCCCTCCCATAGTACTAATACTGCACTTACTAACCTTTGTAGAGACTATTTATAAAGCTAGAGATAATGACAAACTTGTCTCCTCCTTATTTCTAGACTTTTCTAAAGCCTTCAACACAGTTTGTTACAAAACATTTCTACTTCATTTGTTCTCATTAGGTCCATCTTAGCCCACTTTTCTGTGGTTTAAAAGCTACTTGTCCATTACTTATCAGTCAGTAAAATGGCACTCCTCTCTCTGTCTCTGTCATTGCCTCCCAGTCATCACCGGTATACCATAAGGGCTCGTTCCTTGGTCCCCTTCTGTTTAATATTCTCACCAACACACACTCCACATCCACACAACAGACCCGCGTAATACAATACCCAGGTGACTTCAATGTCATATGAAAATCAGACAGCCTAGCCTATCTCCAAAAAATTACTCAGGAAGCTAATAGCCACTGAAACATGTCTTTGTAACTTACAACTCATGCCCAACCCAAACCAAAACAAAGTACTACTTTTTCCCTAAATCCCTCTCTCATGAACAAGAAAAATAATTAATATCCTGTCTCTCAATAACGTAGCAATTGAATTCACAACTGTTAGCTTATTAGGGGTGATAGTAGATGTTAATGTTAAATTTAACCTGCATATACAAAATTGCATAAGAAAAAATCAACAAAAACTAGGGAAGCTTTACAGTGCCCAAAGTTTTCTAACCAGTGCAAGTAAAGCTACACTTAACACTGCTTATCTCTTCCCTGCACTTCTTTATGGTGCCCCCATCCTTACTAACCTTCAGGTATCACAAAAATCAAAACTTGAACAATGCTATAATAAAGTTGCAAAATTTGCAGCAAGCACCCCTTTCAGAACCCACCACTGTATAACACTAAAAAAACCTAAATTTGTTGGAACTACATTATCAACTAACACGTACACAGCTTCTTACCTCCTGTAAAATTAACCAGCATCTGTCTGGTAGGCTGGCACTAAATATCATTATACACAACTAGTTTCCCACTCACGCATTAAAATCCAGTGACCAAAAACTTCTCTCTGTCCACAAACATAAAAGATCTGCTGGTCTGTACTCCTAACATGTGGCTAAGGCCTGAAACTCATTACCTGTATCCATCAGGTCATTGGCCTCCCTCCACTGCTTTAAAATCACTCTGAAAGTCTTTCTATACAAAAGCTGGTTTTGTTCTTGCGCAACCCCAGGGATAAACATTCTCTCTAAATATGAACTAGTACTTATTCATAACTTATCTTTCTGACTTACCCTTCTTTACTCACTTCCTAACTTCAATCAGTTTCACTCCCCTGGCTATCTAAATATGCAATAATCCTGCATTTTTCTCTCCCTTAACATTACAATTCCTGTTTGTATTATAATAACTTACCTTTAATCTCTCTAAACTAGATAAAAAATTCTTTAAGTATTATTTTCATACATGTTTTATCTAGTTTTAACCAATGTTATCACATTTTGTCTAAATTGGTGTAATTGTTTAAACTGTAGATGTTTTTGTATTATTTTTGAAGCAAGTAAAGCTATTGTTCTTAAAATGTTTTTGTAATACTTTGGAGTTTTTTTCTCCAGTCGTCAGATAAAAATGGATACCTACCCAGTCGGACCTTACTAGTAGTCAAAGTTCAGTAGATAGATCGATAGAGAGATAGATAAAGTAAAATTGTTAATGTGAGTATTTACACAATAGTAAACAAAAATAATGAAATATTAAAAGTTAGATCAGGACCTTAAGTGACTGAGATGAAATAACAACACTTTATAACAAAGAGCAAGATTAGCTTGGTTGCCATGGTACCTTAAAAAAGAATACTGAGGGCCTACACCTAATGAGAAAAGGGCAGTGTAAGTAAGAATGGCCCAGCTGACACATTATACTGAGTGGCTTTAAAATTGATGTTATGAAATATTTCTCCATTCTGTAGAAGGGAATAAACTCTCCGCCCCTCATAGAGCACCTTCAGTTCGATGACACCAATGGCCATCTGTCTCATTCCATTTTCGATCACAGTATTGAGATGCTCAGTTAATGCCATCAAAGTTCAGTATTACAACTAAGTCTGGCAACCTGACTGCTGTCAGAGTAATAGGAGGTCCGCAGCAGTGACTGCTGAAAAAATCAGCCATTTGCAGACTCATTCTTGGAAGATAGGTTTTCATTTGCTGTGTCGTTCGCCAACTGACACCTAAATTATGTCATTAACTTAGTGCCTCAAGATTCATCTGATTCTCCATCAGTGTCATTCCTCATCAGGCAATGGGAGCTTAATCATTAGCCTGTATCTTGGTTTGTTTGTTATTATTGTTGACCCTGGCTAAGTGACCTTGTCCAGTGGGCCATTTTTAACCATTGTACAAAGGAAAAATTCATAAATCTAGTAAATAAAATTACTAACCTCAGTGTTGCACCATAGTCCCTCATTTTCCATTTACCTAAAATGCTATCTGAGCAAGTTAATTACTTGTATCAATCTGCCTGGAAAAGAGAGAATCATGCCAAGTGAGTTTACCTTATTAGTAAACATATATGCAGTTAAGTAAAGGCTTTCACATAAATACTAGGCAAGAGGTCTGGCTATGTAGGCCAGATGATTTGAGCAGTTTGTGGGCAGCTCACCTGACTTGAGGAATGGATGGAGGAGTAAATGACATTTGCTTTTCCTATGATGCAGAGACAACATGGTCATTTTCCAAGGCTCCAAAACAAGGAAGATACAGGTCTGATTGCATGTATGTATGGTACAAGTAAGTGGTCATCAGGGGGACACATTAATCAAGGCTCAAAAACTAGAAAGATGCGGCTATGATGCAGATACTGTGCATATGTGAGTGTGTGGTGAATATATTGGCCATAGATGGACATATTAAGCAAGGCTGTAAAACAAGAAGGCTACAGCTATGACATATAAATACTCTGAAGTTACGACAGTGAGATGCAAGCAAATGGTCACCCGTGCACACATCGAATGCTCTGCAATTAGAGTGTGGAAGAAGTATATGGTCATCAATTAAAATATTAAGCAAGGCCCCAAAATAGGAAGAGGCAGTAATGATGGATACATTCTGCATGAATTAAAGTATGCCTCAAATACATTGTCATCTGTGGACACTCGTGATATAGTAAGACTAGAGTGCAAAAATCACCAGAAGGTTGCAGTGTGACAGGTCTTCCTTGTCTTCATCTTCCTTCCCAACACATTGTTGATTCATAGTCTGGAAGTTGTAAAGCTTTCCCTTTTGGAGTGCAGGGTAATATCATTCCCATTAACAGTACATACTGAGGTCTGAGCAGGGGGTCAAAAAAAAGTGATCATGTCATCTGACTAAAGAACCTTTTGGGGTGTTTTCCAGCCTTAGGAAAAAGTGTAAGCTTTGATTGCTTGTTTGTGGTGATGGAGTGAGTTCTTGATGTAAAGATCTTATCTTGTGAAAACTTTGCTGTGACAAATGTACAGATTAAAGGAAGAAAAGTTGAAGGAAATTATAATGTTGGTGGTCAGGGTAAAGAATAGGGAGGAGAAAATACGTTGTAGCAGTTACACCTGTAAATGGTATAGATTAAATGTACAGATCTGAGGTGTACAGGACAGATAAGGGTTTTTTGTGATGGTGGCATTCCTTTCTAGGGAAAGATAACTTTAGAGACTGTAGTCAGTATTAAATCCAGAAATGATTCCAGGAATACTATACCAAGTCTTTCCTCCACAGTCATGTTTCAACTTACATAGTCCATTCCTCACCTGCCCCCTCACAACCCACTGGCATAACTATAATTGTATCACAAAAGATACTTTTCTTATTAGCTGGTTATTGAATGCATAGACTCATCCTTCACACACACGCACACACACACACACACACACGCAAACAGTGTGCAAGAGCAGGGTGGTGTATGTGAAGCTACAGTAAAGGAAACATAATGGTTGCAGAGTTCTTTTCTGATTACTTGCACATTCACATTGAGTAGATTATAACACATTCTTTCTCAGAGAGCTGTGCATTACTGAGTTGGTTCCTGGTGTGCAGTGGGTATAGTCTGGTCACAAAGAGAGCTTCTACTAATACACAGTATTATGTGCAGGAAGGCAGATCTCAGTATTTCAAATGAAAAGGTAGATCTTCATTAGTGGCAATCCTGCCTTCCTGTCTATGCAGTAGAATATCAGCCTGCTTCCTGTATCATGAAATATCAGTCATCATCCATCTCTGAAAGGCACATTTCTGAGAGTCTTTTCCTCTTGAAGCTGCATTCCCATCTTGGTCAGGAATATTGTTCAACTTCTTGCTCTGTAGACAGCAGTTCCATACATAAAAAGAAAATTGAACCTCTTTTATGACCTTTCCCCTCGTTGGAGGTCAATACAACACACAGCAAAGCCTCTAGTTGAAAATCCAACGTATTTTTTTATACATCCACACAATCCACATGGAATGTCAAGTGCTTTCGTCCCTCTTATTGGGACTTCATCAGAACAACCATATTGAAAAAACACTTTGTTTTATACTATGCCTGTTTGGCTAATTAATTGGCCATTAAAGTGCAAATCATTAACTGTAGTACCACAACCACATTTAAAACATACAATAAGTATAAAAACATTATTGTATGTTCCACAAAATACCTGTACAACTTAAACTATTATACTTAATATATACATATCTAAATATTTACATAATAAAATCAGCATAAAAACAACGAGAATAATATAATGAATTTTCATCATATAAAAAATGCAAAAATGATGGCTGGTTTGTAACATTTTTACCCTTCTTCAGCCTTGTAAGCAACTTGTAGTGCTTATTATTTATAAACTCATTCCTTAATAGCTCTATTACCATAAAACTTATCTAGTAGCATATTACTTATAGTTTTAATACCCTCTTTTTCAAAATTTGGAGCAAAGATATGTGCTCATTCATACCTGGGGGGTTGACTGCATTCAGTCTTGCCTGCCATTGAAATTCTTTAAATTCTAACAAAAGTTCCCACCATCCCCCCTTTGGGGTCATTAAGGACTACCTACAAAATTCCAAATTTAAACTTTGTGAAGTTAGGACATTCAATACTATTCTTGAACAATGGATTAGTGGTATTTGTCTTTTGTATTATGTAAATATGTTCATAAATTTTCTTCTTTAATTGTTTCTCTGTTTTACTCGCATAATAATGTCCATACCCTTCACATAATAGCTATATAAACTAAATTTTTGGTGTTAAAATTTCCCTTCTGTATATTCACCTCAAAAGGTATCCCTTGAAGGATAAGTATACTTTCATTTAAAATATACTGGTACTACCTACTTGTACCACAACATGTTGTGCCTTTAGTTGGTATCAAATTCCTAATTAAATGCTGGTCATAAATAGATTTACAATTCCTACTGTTTTGTAAATAGTGGTTCAACACTCACGCATTTCATAATTTCCATGTTCCCTTTGAATATTGCCCAGTTTTTAGATATTATATTCTTAATTTCTCTACTATTCAAGGCATATGGAATACATGCTGCAGCATTCAATTGCTCTGTATTCCTGCATGAAACAGAATGATGATCTTGCACCAGTTAACAAAGTCATGTGCATATCCCGCTAGAACACTAATCAACTTCCTGACACAGAAACAGAAATCTTGTTTGTCATGGATTTTTTTTTAATGTTTTACTAACAATTTTCATAATATATGACTTGTTGCTCATCTGCCTTTTATTACTTGCATTGTATAAAATTATTTCATTATTTATTCATGTATTCTGTCTGCTGCCCCTTCGTGAACCTAAAAATTGTCCACTTTGATCAGAATTCTATCATGGTTAATATATGAAAGTAAAATATCTGTCTGCTTCACACTGCAGGAGAATTCCTGTGTGTGTGTGTGTGTGTGTGTGTGTGTGTGTGTGTGTGTGTGTGTGTGTGTGCGCGCGCGCGCGTGCATGCTTTCCAAAGAGTATCTGTCTACATGCTTTATTGGATGCCAGCTGGTTTCTGCCATGAATGATACATAATATCAGTCTGCTTTATTTCCTGGCCCACTTCTTTTTTCCTCATCTGGCTAATGTCTGGAGGCTGTATAGCAGTTCATAGAAAAGTCGGATTACAGTGCAATTTTTTCCGTCATTGAGCAAGGAAATTAGTGAGCATAATTCAGTAGCAGCTTCAATCAACTCCACATCATTAACTGATAAACCAGGCACTGTTCCTTGACAGCTTGTCCAGAATGAATAAATGATTAAGACAAAAAAAAACTCTCTAGAGTACTCCTCATAAGCTAACGTTAGTGCTGTCATTCACTAAATCTTGATGATAAACAGGCCAATGTGCTTTATAAAGATGCAAATTATCAGGAAAAAGACCCAAACTTACTGTTGCCTTTTACATGCAGCTGAAAAATTTTTCTCCAACATAAAATATTAGGAGAAAGTAGTAGTGCGCAACTACAAACATTAAAAAGAAATACATAAAAAGGAAAAAAAGAATTTGAATAAAACAAGTGTGCGAACCAAGGTAGTAAGTTACTGCTGCAGGTTGCAGCTAAAGAAGAAAATGGAAATTTGCACTCAAAAACAATTTCAACTGAAGTCATCACTCAACATTAAAGGTAGGAATCAAAAAAGAATATAAACTGAAGTTGCCAGTTAACAGCAGATCTAAGAACATTTCTCATAGCTATTTAATAAAAGCAAATTCCATTCATCTTTACCAATGAACTCTTCTCTTGATAGTTATTTTCTGAAAATATATACTTATGAATTTGAAATCGTCATTAACAAGCAAATCATCTTAGGTTCATAGGTTAGTATTAGGCTAACTGCCCTTGTAAGCCATTGAGAAGCCTAGCCAATTATCCCTTGTGAGACTTAAACCCTGCACCTTGTGTTTGTAATGCAAACACCTTAACCATTAGGCCACCCTTCCATCCCTATTATCCTGAGATATATTTGTCCCTTTCCGTTAACTAAAATATATCCACATTGTACTGCAATTTATTTACTTCTTAGCCAACTGCATTTGTTTAGTCTGTTTAAATTTTGTTTGAAATATATTTATTTATTTACTTACATGACTATTAATTTATTTACTTACATGACAAGGTTAGTCCTGTCACTACCAGGTCTAGGACCTAGATTTAGGTGAGCCCAAGAGTAGTAGCTTTACAGATGAGGGAAGGGGTGGAAATTTCACTATGATGGGGGGAGGTTCTAGTTTTCCACTAGAGGGAGGTAGGGTACTGTTAAGTTAGAATGTAAGGATTTGTAATTACGTGATGGCAATGAGGTAAGGATTACTAGCTGCCCATCTTTTCTGACAGAACAGTCTGTATTTAGGCTGTTGTATTCTGCAAAAATAAAGTAGAAAATGTAAATGCCCTGTGTTTTTAGAATAAGAAACATTTTCTAACTTTATTGTAATTTTTACAGAGAACTATGATTCTTTTGCTAAAGTATCTTAACTTGATACATAATTTATTTATTTGTTTATTTATTTGATATTTGTTTACCGGGATGGTCTGACTGGATCTGCAGAAATCATTTTCACAAGAGGCCCGTGGAGAAAAGCTCCACATACAGTAAAATACAAATACAGTGTAATTTAATACTATACGAATGACATTAGGAATACTGTACAAAAATAAGTTGAAAGAATAATAATAAAGAAGAATAAGGTTTACCTTCATAATGTCAGTCTCACTATGGTCGACCCCGCTTCTGTGAATACCGAAATGTGAACGTCCCAAATGTCGAATTCCACATATCCGAACGGCAAAATCTTGCCCCCTTTTTGTCCCATGGTAGCACTGGTTTGGAGGTGTGGCATGGCAGGAAATGTTGAAATTCTACATTTATTCGACTTTTTAAAAGTTTCACGGTTCTGGTTTGGCGGAAACGGTTTGACGATGTGGCCAGTCGATCATATGTGATCAACGATATGAAGAATAATAGAAATCATCAAACTTCTAAGATGCCGAGCTTTTATTTTGGTAATAAAGTGAAGCTGAGTCCTTTGCAGTGGTTGTGGGTATGGTTTATCCCACAGATGTTCATGTGTTTGTTTGTAATGATCACCTTAAGGCATTTAAAGAGGTAGATATTCTATAGTAGAGGAGAATGAGACACACCTGTCAACTCTCATATCAGGAGTCAGGAAGAAAAATAACCATAACAAGTAGCAAGGACGTAAATTAAGAACATTTCAAATGTTGGTCTTATTCACTTAGTTAATAGAATAACAGGTTTTCCATTAACTTAATTTTATGAAGAACAGGAAGTCTGAAGCTGTAATGTCTTGCATTGTATACTGACTATTATCCAAGTGATGTGCCATGAAGTTAAAAATAAAATTTATGAAGGAATGACTGAAAATGTGAGGCAGAATCATGGCTGAACAGAATGGAGTACCTAACATAATGTGGCTCCAGTTAAGTTAGCAGAGAATAAGGTGACTGCTTCGTGGCCTGATTGAATGGATCACGCAGCAGCTGAAATGCACAAGTCTTTAGAAACAAGGTTTATTTTACTTTGTTTTATTTACATTTTTAATCATAGTACAACACTGATCACTGTGGATTCCTTTCATGTTCAACCCAGAGGTAAAATAAGGATAATAAAAACAGATTTGCAAACCACACTATACAGTAGACAAGTCTGTTAGACAAAGGTGTTCTGTAGGGTTGGAGGTCTAGAAGGGGGATAAAATATCAGGGGAGAGTAGTTAAGATGCTAGAGATTTACCAACTCTTAAGTATAATAACCAGTATAGTGGGGGGGTGGATGAAAATAGTTTATGGAAGACAGGTAATATGGCCTGAAGGGAGACAGTTGCATTTGGTCTGTTTAAAAAGATATGGTTCTAGCTCGGTTTGAAACTCTGAGTAAGAGGTCAAGTCTTTAAGATGGGTGGGGAGGGACTGCTAGATTTTTGGGGACAAGAATAGAAAAGTGGCTTTTGCTGTTTAATCTTGGGATTGGTAAAATTTGTCTTGGTTAGTTTGTCCTGTAAGATTATAGGAAGGGATTTTCATGGTTAATTTAGTCACCAGTGGGGAGACGATTTTAGCATGAAGCAGGATAAATAGATTGATAGGCTGCTTATCAACCACTTTTGCTCGATTAGTTACTATTTGATATGTTTAATTTTTGATGTATATACATCCCTACATATATATCCATACACGGTTACAGTTAAATTAATCTATAGTTAATTTCATTTAAATAATAAAATAGTGGCCCATTTGATCTAAATGACAAATGACTGAATCACACTTTGTTTGTTGACTTGGTTGGTCCCATTAGGCTACTATCCTGTTTTCATGGGAGACCTGAGGTGATATTTATACTACTAGGGGAAATTTGGCCAGGGTATCTGGGAACTTCCCCTACTTCTTATTGTTGTGAGTGGGACCCATTTTAGAGGAGCACTTCTGTTTCTGTTCCAGGCACGGAGTTGGCCCAGAAAAACAGGGAGGCAGATGGAGAGAGAGAAGGAGATGATGGAGTGTTGAAAGAAATAAAGAAGAAAGCAAATATTGAGACTGGATAATGTGTGCAGGATTCTGTGGAAATGTTTCAAAGAAACCTGTTTGGCGATGAGTCAGCAAATGATGGATGTATAATTATAACCCTCCAGTGAGGAGACTTGCAGGATGATTTATTTAAAGAAATTGGTGGTGCAGAGTAAGCCAGAAAATGAAGGAGATATTTTCTTGTGGGACATTATGGAGAAAATACAAGAGGAGGATGCAGAGACAATCATGAAGAATAGTGGTGATATGGAAAAGAAAACATATGCAGAAAAAGTGAAATGACAAAAATGGAGTAGCAGAAATGAAGGCAGAAGAAAATGAAAAATGGAAGTATGTTGTAAGGATTCAAAGTAACGGTAATAAAGAAATGGACAGGTATGAAGTGTGGGGCAAGTTAATAGCTCCTTTAGGTGTAAAAGCACATGGGGTAAGAGCATTTACTCTAATTAACAAAGAGACATTTTGTGACATTTGAGATTATTTTTCAATAGAAATTGTTTTAGAGACTATGAAAAATAGAAAGATTGTAACCCATGGAATATTTATGTGATAAAAGCATTTAACAGGGAAGCAAAAAAGAAGATTCATGCACAATTTTGAACAGAGGTAGAAAGAGAGACTTTGAAAGGACATTTGAAAGTTTTATATAAAGAACTACTGGACATTGCAAAAGTTTGTGACAAAAGGGGTTTGTGTCCTGGTGGCTGGGACTGTAATATTGTAGAAATAGAAAAACTATATACATATGCCAAGCATGATACATGTGGAGGGGAATAGTGGTGTTGTGAAATACTGTGGACAACCCAAAATATTTTTTTTTTGGAAAAGAAGTGCATTTAATAAGTAACTGTGACAAAAGAAAATGTTATATTTGTGGGGAAATGGGACACAGTGCAAATAATGTGAATTGAAATGTTATAAATGTAGCAAACTTCGACATTTATGATGGATTGCAAAAATGAAAATAAGAAAAAGGAGAAGAAAACAGGCAAAGAGAATACATTTTAAAAGCAGTAAAATAGAGGAAAATTTAGATGAGAAAAATAATAAAGGGGACATAGAAAAAGGTTCTGCAATAAGTGATGAAGACATACATTGGGAGTTAGTAAAAGGGAATAAAGAATTCTGTTGGTAAAAAGGTAAATGACAGAAAAAGAAAATGTAAAGGGGTAAGTACAAAAGAAAAAAGACAGGAAGTGGATGAATAAGAGCATATATAACTAGAGATAGGGGCTTGGTATTGCGGTTAAGGTGTTAAACTCACTGACAAAGGGTACAGTGTTTGATTCTCATCTTTGGGAAGGAAGTTGGTTAGGTTTAGAATGGTCTGTTATGTAAGCTAGCTTATTAATTAGCTGTGAACTGATGAAAACATGAATCTAAGGAAAAGGGAGAATGAAAATGTGAGTGCTTGCTGTAAATGTGAATAGTAGACTTTAGTTAGATGAATAGGACTTTTGGAGTGGAGTCATAAATGTGATGTACATGTAACTATATTAGAAGACACAAGATGTTTAACAAATGAAGAAAGATTACAAGCAGAAAAACTATGGGGAGGAAAGATAATCTGGAATTTGGGAAATGAGAGATGTTCTGGAATAGCTGTGTTCTAAAGAAATACAGTAAAGATATTAGATGAAACATTAGCAAAAATGACGAGCTTAACCATTGTAGATTTAAAATGGAAAGAACAAGTACATAGAATTATAAGATTATATGCTTATAGTAATTGTAAAGAAAGGGAAATCTTATTTCATCAGATTTTAAACTATGTAGTGATAAATATGAATATTATAATAGAAGATTTTAATTGTGATTTAAGAGGCTAGCGTAAAAAGAAAGGAAATGATATAAGAAAAATGTTAGAAGTTATAAGATGTGAGTTAAAACATAGGGACAAAAACTCATGGACTTACAAAAGAGGTGTGTATAGTACTGAAATAGATTATTTTATAGTATTGGAAGGTTTAGATAGGAGAAGGGGAGGTAGTTGAAACAGGATTTTCTGATTGTCTTGCAATATGGCTAGTGATAAAGGAAAACAAGGAATATATAAAAATAGACTTAAGGATAAATAAGAATGCATGGAGTAAAGAAGGAAAGAGATTAGTAATACAGTTATCAATTACTATGAGAGCATTTTATTAAAAATTGGTCTGAATGGTGGATGATATTTAAAGAAAAATGCAAAAAACTTTTTTTTTTTTTTTTTTTACATTGGCAATATGATGTGAGAAAAGTAGAGAAAGAAAAATATAAAAGAACATATAACAAGGCATTGGAAGATTTAGAGCATAATGATAGAAAGCACTTTGACAAAGAAAAATAATTATATGAAAGAAATCAAAAAAGTACAAGAATTGTTAAATAAGCAGAGATGCAAGGAAAAAGAGAAGAAATATTGAGTTAGTTAAGCAGATTAGCAAAGGAAGATGGTAGTGTAATGAGAGCAATAAAAATGTAAAAAGGAGAAATAGAAACAACCCAGGAAAAGATTATGAAAGTATAGTATACTATGTACAAGAAATGTATAAAGAAAAAAAGAAGGTAGTGAAAAAAAAACATGGAAAGTAAAAAAGTTAACAGAAGAGGAGAATTAAAGAGTTCGAAAAGAAAATTTCTTTAAATGAACCAGATAAAGTAGTAGCACAAGTAAATACAGATTTGGCTGCAAGCCCGGGTGGAATAGGGTATGAAATATAGACAATTTTGAGGGATTGGCAAAAATATATATATTTTAAAGATTTTGAATGAAGGGTTAAACAAAGGTTTTGTGTATAGATAATTATGTGGTAGAATACTTAAATTCATATGGAAGAAGGAAGATAGAAGATAATTAAAAAATGGAGACTTATAGTTTTGAAGAATAATAATGATTATAAGATCTTTATGAAAACAATACAAAAAAGATTTGAAACTAAAACAGAAAATATTATGGAAAGTAGTATATACAGTATAAAGAGAAAGGGTTGCCAGGAATTATTAATGATAGAGAAATTGAGGATGATACTATGAACAGAAAAGAAGAAACAAAAATCATCATAGGAGTCCTTAATAAGGCATATTACTGAACATGAAATCTTATGAGTAATAATGAAAGAATATAAGTAAGAAAGTTAAGAAATTATGTATGTCAGCAAATAGTGATAAAGTAAAAATAGGTTTAAATGACTTGTTAAGCCAAGAGGTACATATGAAGAGTGGTATAAGACAAGAAAATTACAAAATGAAGGAAGTGGGGTATATAACACCTAAAGGGTTAAGAATTCCAGTTCTGTTAACATATGCTGATGACATTATAATAATTGCAAAAAAAATAATTTGGATAAAAGTAGTAGTATGTGTGTGTGGGTGTGTGTGTATATAATTATATATAGTGGAAAGTATAACCAGCAAGCACACAATAATTCTCATTAAAAATTAATTT